>NC_091985.1:27466799-27529828 GCF_044704955.1 Pristiophorus japonicus
CAGGTTAGATATGGGAAGAATGTTCCTGATGTTGGGAAAGTCCAGAACCAGGGGACACAGTCTTAGGATAAGGGGTAGGCCATTTAGGACTGAGATGAGGAGAAGCTTCTTCACTCAGAGCGTTGTTAACCTGTGGAATTCCCTACCGCAGAGAGTTGTTGATGCCAGTTCATTGGATATATTCAAGAGGGAGTTCGATATGGCCCTTCCAGCTAAAGGGATCAAAGGGTATGGAGAGAAAGCAGGAAAGGGGTACTGAGGTGAATGATCAGCCATGATCTTATTGAATGGCCTAGTCCTGCACCTATTTTCTATGTTTCTGTGACTCCGAGAGCCTGCCGAAGAAAAGGTGCGCACTGAAAACCACTCGCACGGCCATCTGCAGCTTTACGCATGCGCTATCAGCCATTCCCGAATATTCGCCCGCGGTGGGCGGAGTTCGGAGGAAACGGATCGCTGCTCTTACATTTAAACAACTCGGACAGGCATTGAAAAGATATTCTTTGCGGGCTGAAGCCTCAGAAACGACCCCCTCCCCCCCCCTATTGTGCGTTCAAATCGCCGAGATTGACGTTTTTTGGATAATTTACCCATTCGGCAGGAGCTGAGCTTCGTGTCGAAGCCAGGCTAACCGTTGAGCATGACGTAACGCGTAAGGTGACGTAAACCGACGCGCAGGTTACGTCCGGTTCAATGTCACAATGGCGGCGCGGAGGCGTGTTTGAGGAGGCAAGACGCGTGAGCAGCAGCACCTTGAAGCCTGAGTGAGGTTCTGCCACAATCTGCGGACCTGGCGCTTGGATCAGATCAGGTCAGTGCAGGGCAAATGGGATCCATCTCTGGTGCATATCTTTTTCTCTTGCAATATAGAAATGTCAGTGGCGCAGGAGCTGCTGGATGTGACATTGCCTAACAGCAGCAAGCACGATTTGTAAGCACGTTGTGTTGGTGTTCCAGAGTATCATGCACATCAAACTAATCATGTTTTCTCAGGCAGAGGCAAACTAATATCACTCCCAAATTCGGCATGCTTGGAAGCGGGTAACTTTTTTTTTCCTGTATCCCCGCCCGCCCAAGTGTCGGGCAACAAGGCGGAAATTCCGCATTCAGTACCTTGCAGTGCTGTCCATTCCAGTTTATAGTCACCAGTGTAGTTGTTAGCAGCTCTAAAGTAAGAGAACATTTAAATTTAATTGGGCACCATTGTGTATTTATGCAGCTTGTTTAGGAATATGTGATCAAGCTTTCCAGTATTTTTTAAAAATTTGGCAAGGTTGGCATTCATTACCCATCCCAAGTTATCTGTGTTTCAAAGGCTAGTTGGGCTACAGCTAGGAGTACTGCGTAGTTCTGATCGCCACATTATAGGAAAGATCTGAACAAAGCAGAAACTCTGAACAAATATTTTCTGTCATCTTTACGTTTGACGACACTAATAATATTCCAACAGTGGATAGTCAAGGGGCTATGGCGGGGAGGAACTTAACACAATCACAATCACTAAGGAGGTGGTGCTCAGTAAGATAATGGGACTAAAGGCAGATAAATCCCCTGGACCTGATGGCTTGCATCCTATGGTCTTAAGAGAAGTAGCGGCAGGGATTGTGGATGCATTGGTTGTAATTTACAAAAAATTCCATGGATTCTGAGGAGGTCCCAGCAGATTGGAAAACTGCAAATGTAACGCTGCTATTTAAAAAAGGAGGCAGACAAAAAGCAGGAAACTATAGACCAGTTAGCCTAACATCTGTGGTTGGGAAAATGTTGGAGTCCATTATTAAAGAAGCAGCAGCAGACATTTGGAAAAGCAAAATTCGGTCAGGCAGAATCGGCATGGATATATGAAGGGGAAGTCATGTTTTGACAAACTTGCTGGAGTTCTTTGAGGATGTAACGAACAGGGTGGATAAAGGGGAACCAGTGACTGTGGTGCATTTGGACTTCCAGAAGTCATTTGATAAAGTGCCACATAAAAGGTTGCACAAGATAAAAGTTCACGGGGTTGGGGGTGATATATTAGCATGGATAGAGGATTGGCTAGCTAACAGAAAACAGAGAGTCGGGATAAATGGTTCATTCTCGGGTTGGCAACCAGTAACTAGTGGGGTGTTGCAGGGATCAGTGCTGGGACCCCAATTATTTACAATCTATATTAACAACTGGGAAGAAGGGACTGAGTGTAACGTAGCCAAGTTTGCTGACGATACAAAGATGGGAGGAAAAGCAATGTGTGAGGAGGACACAAACAATCTGCAAAAGGACATCGACAGGCTAAGTGAGTGGGCAAAAATTTGGCAGATGGAATATAATGTTGGAAAGTGTGAGGTCATGCACTTTGGCAGAAAAAAAAATCAAATATCAAGTTATTATTTCAATGGAGAAAGATTGCAAAGTGCCACAGCACAGCGAGACCTGGGGGTCCTTGTGCGTGAAACACAAAAGAATAGTATGCATGTACAGCAAGTGATCAAGAAGGCCAATGGTATCTTGGCCTTTATTGCAAAGAGGATAGAGTATAAAAGCAGGGAAGTCTTGCTACAACTATACAAGATATTGGTGAGGTCACACCTGGAATACTGCGTGCAGATTTGGTTCCACAGAAAATTGGTGCAGGAGTAGGCCATTCGGCCCTTCGAGCCTGCACCACCATTCAATATGATCATGGCTGATCATGCAACTTCAGTACCCCATTCCTGCTTTTTCTCCATACCCCTTGACCCCTTTAGCCGTAAGGGCCACATCTAACTCCCTTTTGAATATATCTAACGAACTGGCCTCAACAACTTTCTGTGGTAGAGAATTTCACAGGTTCACAATTCTCTGAGTGAAGAAGTTTCTCCTCATCTCGGTCCTAAATGGCTTACCACTTATCCTTAGACTGTGACCCCCTGGTTCTGGGCTTCCCCAACATCGGGAACATTCTTCCTGCATCTCTCCAATCCCTTCAGAATTTTATACGTTTCTTTGAGATCCTCTCGAATCTCCCAAATTCCAGTGAATACAAGCCCAGTTGATCCAGTCTTTCTTGATATGTCAGTCCCGCCATCCCGGGAATCAGTCTGGTGAAGCTTCGCTGCACTCCCTCAATAGCAAGAATGTCCTTAGGAGTTGTGTACAGTTTAGGAGACCAAAACTGTACACAATATTCAAGGTGTGGCCTCACTGCAGTAAGACCTCCCTGCTCCTGTACTCAAATCCTCTCGCTATGAAGGCCAACATGCCATTTGCCGCCTTCACCACCTGCTGTATCTGCATGCCAACTTTCAGTGACTGATGTACCATGACACCCGGGTCTCGCTGCACTTCCCCTTTTCCTAATCTGTCACCATTCAGATAATATTCTGCCTTCCTGTTTTTGCCCCCAAAGTGGATAACCTCACATTTATCTGCATGATACTGCATCTGCCATACATTTGCCCATTCACCTAACCTGTCCAAGTCCCACTGCAGCCTCCTCGCAGCTCGCACTGCCACCCAGCTTAGTGTCATCTGCAAACTTGGAGATATTACGTTCAATTCCTTTGCCTAAATCACTAAAATGGTGAATAGCTGAATTGTAAATAGCTGGGGTCCCAGCGCTGGACCCTGCAGCACCTCACTTGTCACTGCCTCCCATTCTGAAAAGGACCCGTTTATTCCTACCCTTTGCTTTCTGTCTGCCAACCAGTTCTCTATCCACGTCAATACATTACCCCCAATACCATGTGCTTTAATTTTGCACACTAATCTCTTGTGTGGGACCTTGTCAAAAGCATTTTGAAAGTCCAAATACACCACCTCCACTGGTTCTCCCTTGTCCACTCTACTAGTTACATCCTTAAAAAAACTCCAGAAGGTTTGTCAAGCATAATTTCCCTTTCATAAATCCATGCTTACTTGGACCAATCCTGTCACTGCTTTCCAAATGCACTGCTATTACATCTTTAATAATTGATGCCAGCATTTTCCCCACCACCGATGTCAGGCTAACTGGTCTATAATTCCCTGTTTTCTCTCTCCCTCCTTTTTTAAAAAGTGGTGTTACATTAGCTACCCTCCAATCCATAGAAACTGAACCAGAGTCCATGGAATGTTGGAAAATGACCACCAATGCATCTACTATTTCTAGGGCCACTTCCTTAAGTACTCTGGGATGCAGTCTTTCAGGCCCTGGGGATTTATCGGCCTTCAGTCCCTTCAATTTCCCTAACACCATTTCCTGACTAATAAGGATTTCCCTCAGTTCCCCTTTCTCGCTCGACCCTCAGTCCCCCAGTATTTTCGGGAGGTTATTGTGTGTCTTCCTTAGTGAAGACAGAACCAAAGTATTTGTTCAGTTGGTCTGCCATTTCCTTGTTCCTCATTATGAATTCACCTGATTCTGACTGCAAGGGATCTACATTAGTCTTCACTAATCTTTTTCTCTTCACATATCTATCGAAGCTTTTGCAATCAATTTTTATGTTCCCTGCAAGCTAACTCTCATACTTTATTTTCCCCCTCTTAATTAAACCCTTAATCCTCCTTTGCTGAATTCTAAATTTCTCCCAGTCCTCAGGTTTGCTGCTTTTTCTGGCCAATTTATATGCCTCTTCCTTGGATTTAACACTTTCCCTAATTTTCCTTGTTGGCCACAGTTGAGCCACTTCCCCTTTTTTATTCTTACGCCACACAGGGATGTACAATTGTTGTAGTTCATCCATGTGATATTTAAATGTCTGCCATTGCCGATCCACCATCAACCCTTTAAGTATCATTCTCCAGTCTATCGTAGCCAATACACGTCATACCTTAAAGGAAGTTTTATTTCTTTAAATTCAGGACCCTAGTCTCAATTAACTGTGTCACTCTCTATCTTAATGAAGAATTCTACATTCTTATGGTCACTCTTCCCCAAGGGGCCACACATGACCAGATTGCTAATGAATCCTCTCTCGTTACACAAGACCCAGTCTAGGATGGCCTGCTCTCTAGTTGGTTCCTCGACATATTGGTCTAGAAAACCATCCCTTATACACTCCAGGAAATCTTCCTCCACAGTATTACTACTAGTTTGTTTAGCCCAATCTATATGTAGATTAACGTCACCCATGATAACTGCTGTACCCTTATTGCATGCGCCCCTAATTTCCTGTTTGATGCCATCCCCAACCTCCCTACTACTGTTTGGTGGTCTGTACCCAACTCCCACTAGCGTTTTCTGCCATTTGGTGTTTCGCAGCTCTACCCATTCTGGGCCCAAGTTTCCACATGATTTGCGCCTGATTTTTAGGAGCAACTGGTGGAGAACGAACTATCTTAGAAATCGCAATTCTCCACATTTTTTTTTTCTGCAGTTCTAGTCAGGTAGAACAGTTAGTCAGGTAGAATAGTTCTACTTTGGAACAGAATTTTTTCTTCAAAAGGGGGGGTGTCTGGCCACTGACGCCTGATTTGAAAGTTTCCACAGTGAAAACGTACACCAAACTAAGTTAGAATGGAGCAAGTGAAGATTTTTGTAGAACTGAAAAAACCTGTTCTACACATTAAAAAAATCAGGCGCAGGTTATAAATTAGACGTCCAGAACGAGGACGGGGGGGGGGGGGGGAAGGGAAGTCATTAACTTCTACAATAATCCTTATTTATACTTCTATAAATATTATACAAATAAATCTAACCTGAATAAACATTTATAAGCAAAGAAAAGATTAAATAAACCATCTTCCTACCTGTGTGAAAGTGCTTCAGACACAGAGAATGCTGCAGTCAGCCTGAGGCGCCCGTTCTTCCCGCGGGGGGGTGGGGGAGGAGGAGGCGCCCGTTCTTCCCGCGGGGGTGGGGGGGGAGGAGGAGAGGAGGAGGCGCCCGTTTTTTCCCGCGGGGGGGGGGGGAGGAGAGGAGGAGGCGCCCGTTCTTCCCGCGGCCGGGGGGGGTAAGGAGGCGCCCATTCTTCCCGCGGGGGGGGGGGGAGAGGAGGAGGCGCCCGTTCTTCCCGCGGTGGGGGGGGGGGGAAGAGATGAGGCGCCCGTTCTTCCCGTGGGGAGGAGGAGGCGGCGCCCGTTCCTCCTGCGGGGGGGGGGGGGGGGAGGCTGCAAGTGCTGATGTGCTGATGGCAATGTGCTTTTATTTTAAAAAATTTCAAAAATTAAACAGCTACAAAGAACTACAAAAATGGCCGAGTGCCAATGTTTTTTTCACACTGCGCGTGCGCGAATGCTCCAACGTGCACGCGCAGCGTTGCCGGCAGGAAAAAAACTAATTTAAATAGTACCCGCCCCCTCCACTTACAAAATCGGCGCGAGTGTCGGCTCCGCCCCCCTGGGCGCCGCGCCAGGCAGACAAGGAGCTGCAGGGAGCTCCAGAATCGCGAGTTTTTTTTTAGGCGCCATTTTAGGCGCGAAAAACGGGCGCCCAGCTCGGAGGGGCGCCTGTTTTTTATCGTGTGGAAACTTGGGCCCATAGATTCCACATCATCCACGCTAATGTCCTTCCTTACTGTTGCGTTAATCTCCTCTTGAACCAGTAACGCTACCCCACCTCCTTTTCCTTGGTTACCCTGGAGCCATGTCTCTGTAATCCCAATTACATCATATCCGTTAATAGCTATCTGCGCAGTCAATTCACCCACCTTATTACGAATGCTCCTTCCATTGAGACTCAGAGCCTTCAGGCTTGTTTTTTTAACACTGTGTCCTTTTCGAATTATGT
The DNA here is from genome assembly GCF_044704955.1 of Pristiophorus japonicus. Lineage (NCBI taxonomy): Eukaryota > Metazoa > Chordata > Chondrichthyes > Pristiophoridae > Pristiophorus > Pristiophorus japonicus. The sequence goes on from NC_091985.1 coordinate 27,473,467, forward strand.
TGTAATGTGACCCTTTTTGATTTTTGCCCTTGATTTCTCTGCTTTCCACTGTTGCTTTTCTCCTTTCTACCTTTTGCTTCTGCCCTCTTTTTACTTCCCTCTGCCTTCCTGCATAAATTCCCAACCCCCTGCCAATTTAGTTTAAACCCTCCCCAACAGGATTATATTTGTCTTGCTTTTATAATCTATGATGACACTGACATTTTAGAAATAATTGTACTTTGATAGAACATACCTTTTTTAAAAAAAAACATTCTTTTTGTTCATGTTCATTATAACTGAGTTATCAAATGTCGCTGGCTGAAAATGTTAGGTCACAAATATGAGCCACAGCTTTTAAATAAAATTATGAATTGCAGGTGAATAATCTCAGTGTGAAATGATCATTAAACTTTGGTAGAACACTAGAATAAATGTTAAGACATTTGGATTCATGTTAATAAGAACATAAGAATTAGGAGCAGGAGTAGGCCCTTCGAGCCTGCTGTGCCATTTAATAAGATCATGACTGATCTGTTACCTCAACTCCACTTTCCTCCACTATCACCATATCCCTTGATTCCCTTAATATCCAAAAATCTATCAATCTCTGTCTTGAATATACTCAAAAATTGAGCCTCCACAGCCCTCTGAGGTAGAGAATTCCAAAGATTCACCACCTCCCGAGTGAAGAAGTTTCTCCTCATCTCAGTCCTAAATGGCCGACCCCTTATTTTGAGACTGTGACCCCTTGTTCTAGACTCCTCAGCCAGAGGAAACATCCTCCTTGAATCTACCCCGTCAAACCCTGTAAGAATTTTGTATGTTTCAATTAGATCATCTCTCATTCTTCGAGACTCTAGAGAATATAGGCCGAGTCAACTCAATATCTCCCCCCATCCCAGGAAACAGTCTGGTGAACCTTTGTTGCCTTCCCTCAATGGCAAGTATATCCTTCCTTGGGTAAGGAGACCAAAACTATACACAATACTCCAGGTGTGGTCTCAGCAGGGCCCCATATAATGTCGTTCGAGGGACCTCCTATGATGATGATATAATTGCCGTAAGACGTCTTTATTCTTTTATACTCAAATCCTCTTGCAATAAAAGCCAACGTACCATTTGCTTTCTTAATTGCTTGCTGTACCACATGTTAATTTTCAGTGATTTGTGTACAAGGACACCCAGGTCCCTCTGAACACCAACATTTCCCAATCTCTCACCATTTAAAAAATACTCTGCTTTTCTATTTTTCCTATCAAAGTGGATAACTTCACATTTCTCCACATTATATTCCATTTGCCATGTTCTTGCCCACTGTCTGTATCCCCTTGAAGTTTCTTTGTATTATCCTCACAATTTACATTCCCACCTAGCTTTGTATCATCAGCAAACTTAGATATATTACATTTGGTTCTTTCATCCAAATCATTGATATAGATTGTCAATAGCTGGGGCCCCAAGCACTGATCCTTGCAGCACCCCACGAGTTACAACCTCCCAACCCGAAAATGACCCGTTTATTCCTACTCTCTGTTTTCTCTCCGTTAAGCAATCCTCACTCCATCCTAGTATATTACCCCCAATCCCATAAGCCCTAATTTTGTTTAATAACCACTTGTGTGGCACCTTAGTGAATGCCTTCTGAAAATCCAAATACACCACAACCACTGGTTCCCCTTATCTATTCTGCTAGTTACAACTTCAGAAACCTCAGATTTGTCACATGATTTCCCTTTCATAAATCCATATTGACTCTGCCCAATCCTATTATTATTTTTCTAAGTGTCCTGTTACATGTCCTTAATAATAGATTAGCATAGCGGCCCCGACCTGTGAGGAAACACCAGGGAGCAGCGCGAGCTGGTGCGAGAGGGCATCTTGGACATCACCAAGGTCCAGGTCGATGATTGGAGCGTGGGCAGGTACTGCAGGAGTGGTGAGACCGGGGCGAAGGAGCGTCGAGTGATCGTGAAGCGACGTGATCGGGGCCCAGATCTAGGTCGGTGATTGGCTAGCCCACAATGCAATATGTGTGCACACTCGGTCCGTGCAGCAGAGCTGGTCTCCAGTCGTCTTGGTCAATCCTTGCTACTGGACCAAGACCTAGCTCTGTTAAGCCCGTGTGGTGGCTGGTATGCAATGGCCACCACACGTTTAAAAAAAAAATAAAAAATCCACGCACAGGCATCTTCCACCCTTTCTTTAACATGTAGTTCGGGACCGGGAATATCCGGCCCTTCATTGAAACACCTGTGAACTCATCTCTTTTTGGTGTGGAAGCAAGTCATCCTCAATATGAGGTACCGCCGAAGAAGAATAATAATAGATCCTCGCATTTTCCGTATTGCAGCGTACTGAGGTCAGGCTAACTGGTCTGTAAGTTCCCTGTTTTCTTAATGTTTTCTAAAGTCACCATGAATGTCATCTTAAACTCACTGAACTATTACAGGAGCTAATAGTGAATGAGCAAGGCCATGTCTATGTTGATGGTCGATTTCAGTCAATTTGATGATGGAGGGGCTACAGTTGATCTCTGTGCTCTCGGCAGAATTCCAGATCCATTTTAACATTCAGCAAAGCCTTCTTTAAGTGCGAATATGTAAACATCTGGTGAAGACAAAATGGGACTTGGTTCTGTTTACCCCTCGGTTCAAGAGCCTGCTATTGCTCCCTGTCCAGGCCTGTACATGAATAATAGTCATTTGTATTTTAAAAAAAAAACTGTTTTCAATCTTCAACACCACAGTGGTGAGGAATGGAATCCTGACTTTAGCTATATTAGCAGCCAGAATTTGTGTCTGGTGCAAATGATGGATAGGATTTTGATTTCATTCATCTGGAATCTTAATATCTTCCCTTTTTTGTTTCAGATCACAACCAAAATGTCATTATTAAGCTACAAGTCTGTACTTTTCACACTAAGGACTGTTTCCTGTAGAGCATGTGCTTGTCCGCAACAAGCCCAGCATTTAATAAGATCGTATTCACGTGATGCTGGGTTTCCAGACAGTGGATCACTAAAATCTCCATCTCTGCACAAGCTTGAGGAATATTCAACCTATTGCAGTAGAACACAGAGATATTTATCAGCAGTCTCCAGTTCAGTACTGAGAAAAGAGCAGCAAAGGCCATTATCCAGGTTTGACTTTCTGGACATGGAGGACATTGAAGAAATAACAATCAAGGCAGAGAGGAGCAAACATTTCAGGAGATTTATTGTCAATCCTGACCTGGCGAATCTAATCGTGGAGTGTCTTGATGGTGATCTCTCTGAAAATGATGCATTAATTTTTGAGTGCAATCCAGGCAGGTGTACCCTTTATGAACATGTCTTTGTACTTTGGTTATGGATTTCTTCCCTTCCCTTGATGATTAGTTTGGTTTTATTGCATCCTTAGGCCCTGGAGTTTTGACGCGTGCATTACTGAATGGTGGAGCACAGAGAGTGGTGGCTCTGGAGAGTGACCAGCAGTTTTTCCCTGCATTACAGGTACATACGTAGTTCATTTTTATTGACTTGATCATAGTTAATACTGAACTCATTGCAATTTAGTGAATGAGATACATGTGGCAAGTGAATGGAACTTGATTTTAGATGGACCAGTGGATTGGGGATCTCATCTCTCCACACCAATTCCTGATTGCAACCTTTGTGTAGAAAAATAAATGAAGGTCAAGCACTCACTAGAATGAGAAGGTAACATTATAAGAACATGAGTCATCCTAATTTGCAGGAGCATTTCAATGCTGTTCTCTCACTTCTGCTTTGAGTTTATGTATTCTGCTCTGCAGCTATCCAAGTTTTGTTGTCTCCAAGTTACCAAGAAAGTTAATCCCTCCCTGTATTTAAATTGAAACATTCTTTGGGACGTGTCCACACTAGTCCGGTGGTGGGTCTTTTCTCGCCGTTACTGTCATTAGTCATGTCCATGTTGCTTTCTGTTAAGGCAGAACTTCGAAGAATTTGAAACTTGGGGTAGAATTGGTGCTAAAATGAGAATGCTAGGGACATCATCTACAAAGGTAGAATGGCTTTGCTCGGTGCATAGCCTCCCTACACTCAGATTTGGGAACTGGGGCTTTTTACTAAATCCAGAAAGAAATGTAAACAATCCAACACAGGATGATACTGTAACTTATCCTGAGACCTTTTGTAAGGGAGTGGTTAGGATCTTCTGTATGATAGTTCAGGGAGAAAGGATCTAACTTTTCATAGGCAACTAATTTCCATGCAGATTTTCATGGGGGGATTGGCAGTCTTTGCCGAAGCTGTGGTAGCAGTGCATTGGATAATCTTGGGGAGGACCATTGTTTTTGGTCCATTCCCCAAGGTTCTTCTCACTGATATTCCAGAATTTGAGCATATAATCTAAGCTAGCATTTCAGTGCAGTATCAAGGGACTGTTGCATTGTCAGAGATGCTGTCTTTTTGAGATGAGATGTTGAAAGTAAATCTGTCTGTTCAGATTGGTACAAGATGCCATTGCACTATTCAAAGAAGAGTAGGGAGCTCTCCCAGTGTACTACTCTTCAAAAGTTATTCATTTGGCTCTAAAATATCTGAGGTTGTGAAAGGTGCTTCATAGATGCTAGTTTGTTCTTAATGACTGGAATTGAATAAAGAAATCATTCTGTTCTCCTTGAAGAGTATCTAAGGATTGGATTCGTAGAACAAACACACCAAGGTCAATTGAGAATGATTGCATACAAGGTCTAGTGGCTAAAATTTATTCATGAGTAAAGGATGCGGTTTCATTCTGTTGCACTTTATGCTCCAGGTTCTTCCATCAGTACATAAGAAATAGGAGCTGGAGTAGGCCATTCGGCCCTTCAAGCCTGCTTCACCATTCAACACCATGGCTGATGATCTACCTCAACTTCACCTTCCTGCACTATCCCCATATCCCTTCATTCCCTTCGTTCACAAAAATTTATCGACCTCTGTCTTGAATATACTCAAAGACTGAGCATTCATAGCTCTCTGGGGAACAGAATTACAAAGATTCACAACCCTTTGAGTGAAAACATTTCTCCTTATCTCAGTCCTAAATGGCCGATTCCTTATTCTGAGACTGTGACACTGTGTTTTACATTCCCCAGCCAGGGGAAACATTTTCTCAGCATTAACCCTGTGAAGCCCCTTAAGAATTTTATATACTCGAATTAGATCACCTCTCATTCTTCTGTAGGCCTAGTTTACTCAATCTTTTATACTCCATCCCCCTTGCAATCAAGGCCAATGTTCCATTTGCCTTTCTGATTACTTGCTGCACCTGCATACTAACGTTTTGTGTCTGTGGTCTGGTATGACAGTATGTGGGTCTAGGCTCTCTTTGAATTCCCTCCCGCCCCTCCCCTTGTTTTTTTTGATGCACACTTCAACATTATATTGGTGATGACACCGGGTTACCTTTTCTGCACAGCACCTGAGGGGACCGAGTGCAATATATCCAAGTTTACTGACGATACAAAGCTAGGTGGGAAAGTAAACTGAGAAGGGATGCTTAAGTGATTAGGCAAGAAGGTGGCAGATCGAGTATAATGTGGGGAAGTGTGAAATTATCGACTTTGGTAAGAAGAATGGAAAAGCAGATTATATTTTAAAAGAAGAGATACTAGGAAATGGTCATATGCAGAGGGTTTGGGGGTCCTTGTACATGAATCACAGAGTTAGCATTCAGGCACAGCAAGCAATTAGGAAGGCAAATATATGATCACCTTAATTGCAAGGGAGTTGGGAGTATAAACAATAAGGAATTCTTGCTGCAATTATATAGGGCTTTTGTGAGACCACACCTGGAGTTTTGGCACAGTTTTGGTCTCCTTACCTAAGGAAGGACATACTTGCCTTGGCGGCGGTGCAATGAAGGTTCATTTGATTGATGCCTGGGATGAGGGGGATGTCCTTTGAGGAGAGATTAGGCCTATACGATCTGGAGTTTAGAAGAATGAGAGGTGATCTCATTGAAACATACAGGTGCAGCCTCCAAAATTCTGAGTTCCGGAATGATATGGACTTGGACCAATTGGTGGAATCCGTAAAATGTTCCGGAATCTTGATCCGCTGATCTCGAGGGGGCCCCGCCGCTGCCCGACCTCAGGCCTCGCTTCCACTCATCTTGCTCCACTCGCCGCTGCTGTCCTTACCTTGGGGCCTCCTCACCGGCCCATCCCAACACCTCCTCTGCGACAGGGCCCGCCGGCCTGAACACTTCCTTGGCGGCAGGGCCCGCCCGAAGAGCTCCTGGATGGCGGGGCCCCGCCCGAACAGCTCCTGGATGGCAGGGTCTACCCGAACAGATCCTGGATGGCGGGTCCGCCCGAGCAGCTCCACGGAGGCGACTACCCCCCACTTCTGACGTAAAGAGGTTCGAGTAGTTTCGGATTCGTGACGTCAGAAAGACAACCCAAAATCCGGAAAAACGCGGAATCCGGTACGGCCTCAGTCCCGAGGGTTCCAGATTCTGGACGCTGCACCTGTATAAGATTCTGAAGGGAACTGACCGGGTAGCTGCTGAGAGGTTGTTTCCCCTGGCTAGAGAGTCAAGAACTTGGGGTCATAGTCTCAAGATAAGGGGTCGGTCAGATAGGACTGAGATGAGGAGGAATTTCTTCACTCGGGGTTGTGACTCTTGGTAATTCTATAATCCCAAAGGTTTGTGGATGCTCAGTCGTTGAGTATATTCAAGACAGAGATTGATAGATTTTTGGGCACTAAGGGAATCAAGGGATATGGGTATAAGTTGGGAAAGTGGAGTTGCGGTATAAGATCAGCCATGATCTTATTGATTGGCGCAGCAGCTTCGATGGGCCTGCTTCTGTTTTTGATGAGTCAGGTTACAGAATGTTGGAATAGATGTCCACAAGCACTCATGGTAGCTGACCCTTTACCTCGACTTTGATTTAATAGCCCGTTCTTCAGAACAGGATGTATTGTGTTTCACAACACAAGACTGCTAAGCTGTAGCCTTTAAGTGTTCAGCTTTCTAAGTAAGGAATGTTCTCCTGTGTCTTCAAATTCTCAGGATTTTGCCTAAGTTTCAGGTGGAGGGAATGTTAAACCAGATAACAATCCTGAGAAAGGGAAGCTTGTTTGGATCCACAGATGCTGAAATTTATTGATTGATGTTTCACATTCTGGATCTGCTGGTTCCAGTCAATAGTCAGATAAGGTGTGTCCAAATTATATTTTGGTTTAAAGCAGAATAAGTGAGGTTCTCATTTCAATTGTGAATAACATTTTGACGTAGAATATTTCACCTAAAAGGTATATCATAACATCTGAAGTCGGCCATTCAAGCCTGCTCTGCCGTTCAATATGATCATGGACGATCTTCGACCTCAAATCCACCTTCCCGTGCTATCCCCATATCCCTGAATTGCTTTTAGGATCCAAACATCTCTCGATCCCCGTCTTGAATATACAGGTTCGACCTCCAAAATCAGGAAACCTCGGGACCGAGGCCATTCCGGATTTCAGATAGTTCCAGATTTTTAAATGTATTTCCGACGCCCCAAATCTGGAAACGCCTGGGCCAAGGTTCGGGTATTTCCGGATTTCGGAACCTTTTGGTCGGCCATATTCTGGGCGAAAAAAAACACCCGAGAAAAACCTGCAGCCCCAAGGACAGCAGTAGGTATGAAGACCTGCAAAAAAGGGTAAGTTTTTATTAATTCTTTTTCAGCAATTCAATAGTGGTGTCTTGTGAATGTTTTGTGATTTAAAAAAAAAAAAAAATTCTTTTTTTTGGTGTTTTTCCCCCCTCCTGAGGCCCAACTCGCAGTGGTAATCGGCCTCGGAATAAAGTTGGTGAGGACCGACTGTGGTTTCCGCTGATTTTTACCATTGGGCCTTTTTTTTAAAAAAAAAATAGCGAAGTGATTAGTGGTATTTTTGGCACAAAATTCAAAAAAAATACCGCTTTCGCCATTTTTTAAAAAAAAAGTCGGAAACATTTTTCGGAGTTTGGAATTCTGGATTTGGGAGGTCAAACCTGTACTCAATGACTGAGCATCCACAGCCATCTTGAGTAGAGAATTCTAAAGATTCACAACCCTCTGAGGTGAAGAAATTTCTTCTCATCTCAGTCCTAAATGGCCGACCCTTTATTCTGAGATGATGAACCCTAATTCTTGACTCCCCAGTCAGGGAAAACATCCTCCCAGCATCTACCCTGTCAAGCCCTTGAAGAGTTTGATGTTTCAATGAGATCGCCTCTCTGTCTTCTGAACAATAATGCTGGATTGAAAGGTTTATAGTGTCACTCCTCCACTGTTCAGCTAACATCCTGTGACCAATTCGAGGTGTGTAAGTTTGCATAGGTGACTCGGTGATTCTACTCCCAAGGGTTAAATTACGAGTAGATGTTACACAAACTAGGGTTGTATTCCCTGGAATTTATAAGGATAAGGTATGATTTGTTCCAAGTATAAGATATTAAGGGGAACTGATAGTGTAGATAGAAAGAAACTATTTCTGCTGGCTGGGGAGTCTCGGACTCGGGAATATAGCCTAACCATTAGATCCAGGCCTTTCAAGAGTGAAGTTAGGACTTCCACAGACAAAGGGTGGCAGAACTCTCTTCTGCAAACAACAGTTGATGTTGGATCAACTGTTTATTTTAAATCTGAGATTGCTAGGTTTTTATTAAGCAACGGTATGAAAGAGTATGGGGGCTATATGGAGTTAGTTCACAAATCAGCCATGATCTCAATGGCGGAACATGTTTAAGGGGCTAAATGGCCTTCTCATGTTCCTACTCTTCATTCCCCATCACTCCTCAAATAATTGTGTTCTTCTGCACCTGGCATCTTTGTTCTGTTGAAAAAGTAATTCTCGTTGATATTTGAAGATACGGACTCCCATTCTTTTACTGTGCATCACGGTAAGTAGTTACTGATTGGTACTTTAAAATAAAACGAGATAGTTGTTGATACTTGAGAAATATCGCCAGAAGCATTTGCTAAAATATTGAAATTAACATTTAGTCCCTAGAAAAACATTTGAATGGACAGTTGGAGGTGGTGCACTGTGATTTCTTCAAGCTGGATCCAATTGGTCGTGGCCCAATGAAACCTCCTGCCATGTTATCTGAAAATCTCTTCAATGATCTGGGAATATCGAAGGTTCCTTGGACTGCAGGTGATCACTTTCTTTTAGATATCTTGCACTGTTTTAGCGAACTGAGTTGAGCAATAGTCATTTGAACATTTGAATCTGATCCAACCATGTTTACATTGTACAGAACTGTAATTGTTCTCTGAACTCTGTCTGATGACTGAGTAGTAATGTGGTTGAAAATCCACTAGATGGTGTTAAAGAATAACATTGTAAATAACTACTTATTACAAAAATCTTGCAAAATGTACATTGCATCTTGAATGTATTCTGATTGTAATGTTATTGACTGGAAACTTGAGCGTTTAATTGACATTTTTACAAACGGAGATTGTCAGTTGAAGGATTTAGATTTAATGATTTAGAATTTTTAAATAGAGGTAGAGTGTCAGAACCGAGGCTGTTCTGGATTTCGAGTATTTCTGGATTTCGGACATCTTTCCGATGTCCCAAATCTGGAAATGCCCGGGCCAAGGTAGGGGGACAGTGGTGGTCGGGGGGTGGGGGGGGTGGTGATGGTGTGGAGGGGATCCGGCGGCTGAGCAGCAGGAGGTCGGTGGCGGAGAAGCGGGTGGGGGGGGGGGGGGGGGGGTGGCAGCAGGTCTGGATTTCAGAACATTTTCCGGATTCCGGACGACCCCGCCATGGATCGGCCTGGATTTCGGAGCATTCCTTTTTAACTAGGCAACCTCTTGAGGGTTTTGTTTGGTGGGGTCTTCAAGTCTTGGAAAAAAAACCAGTAGTTTATTTTTTTTATAGCTTTTCTGTTGTCATAACCCAACTTCTTAAGTCCATCCTTGCCTCCACAATTTTATCTTATCTGCCTCATTTTAACCTGCCCTTTCTCCGAGGTTTTGGAGCAAATTGGTTGAGGCCACTGCAGTTGGCATCAGCACCACCAAGTTGGTGAGGGGAAAGGCAACCCGATAGCTATCCAGCAGCCTTCTATGTGGATGGTGGGTGAAGGAGGATCTGGATTGTCTTTTGTGTCCCCATATGCTGCTATGACTGTGGAGGGTCACAGATGAAGATTGACCACTTGAATGAGAGATAGGACAGTACCTCGAGCTTGCAGGACCATAAACTTAGCAAGGGGTCAACATCCTCTGAAGAGACTGGGGGAACTGGTAGTTTTATGGGCACGGCATTGAGTGAATTTTGATTTGTGCTTTGGAGTGGGCTAATGTATTCCTATTCTCTTTCCTAGATATTCCAATAAAAGTAGTTGGAATCTTCCCACAAAAAAATGAACGGAACATGCTTTGGAAGCTAGTTTATGCTTTGTTTGAAAGGATTTCAGTGTTTCAACATGGGAGAATAGAACTCAACATGTTAATGAGTGAAAAAGAATACACGGTATGTTTAGTGATCTCTTTGAAATCCTTGAAATGTTTGCGTGTAACTTGTGCTTTGAATTCAGTTGTTGAAATTGAGCATTTTATTATTTTACATGTAGAAACTGACAGCAGAGCCTGGAAACCTAAAGCACTATCAGGCATTGAGCGCTTTGTGGCAGATGGCTTGTGAAATACAGCTGTTGCACAAGGTGAGAATTTGTGTTTATATTTCCTTTTTAATACCATGAGTTGTAAAATGTGGGCCACATTTATTTTGTCTTGTGGCGGGGGGCAGGCTCTCTTCATTCACGCCCTTCTCCCCCATTTAAAGTGTCTGTAACGCTGATGCTTTTCTCAATGGCCATGTGTAGTATAAATTACATTTCTGCATCAGATCTTTCAATTACAAACTGCAACTGGACTCTGACGTTGTTTGTGTTGGTCTACCTGAGGATCCACTGCCAGGGTTTGAAATATTTATCATGAAAACCCTCTGGGGTTAAAGTGATCCTAGGGTAATAGCCTTATATCCTGCTCCATATAGACCTTAATATTTATCATCTAAATGTGGATTAAAGGGTCTGAGCTGGAAGTAAATTGGTATGCAGTTCACTGTAATTATATAAAATGTTTTTTTTCCACTTTTGCATCCATATTTAAAATAGTAAATCAAAACGTTCTAAATTTATATGACTGTTGCAATGGTTCACTGGTTCAATACAGTACTGAGCGAGTGTTAGATTGACATTTGGATGGGGTCTTAAAATTATCTCCCCATGCTGTCTTTTCAGGGAGCTTCAAAGATCCCATGCCATTATTCAAAAAAGTGGGTGGGGGAATAAATAATCATATTTGCTGTTCGTGGGATCTTGGATTACTCCAATTGACTGCTCTGTTGAAACTACACATCAAAAGTAATCCATTGGGTTGTGAAGTCCTGGAGAAATTATGAAATATGATATAAATGCAAATTCTTACCCAATACAAATAGTTGAAAGTACCCAGCCATCATTCTGCAGTAATGCTCCCTAGTTGCACGGCTGTTTGGTGCCTCCACTCGTAAGACATTTTATCGGGTTGAATATTAAGCTAATTCTAGTGTTTTATAGTAAGAATACTACAATTGTAATGTCTATTGCTCTGAAGTAACACATCTGATTTCTAAATGAATACTGTTTCTTTTAGGAGCCTTGGTCATCTTTCGCTACAAATTCTAAAAATGGTGGCTGTGCAGTACAGCGAAGTGCGGTAAGCTTTCGGTTTGTCTCGAGTGTCGTGATGTACAAACTCTTAGAATGATTTCTGCATCTTCATTGTTCAAAATGGTTACAAAGAACTCCCATTCATCAATTTGTATGCAGAAATAAATGCTCCCCATTTGAAGGAGCAATATCTGGAGCACTATCTATTTTTAAGAAACAAATCATTCAGACCAACCCTGTTGAGATTGGTATTTCTCACCCGAATGTGTATAACAGTGTAATTCTGAATTATATCTCTGGTCTCTCTCTCCATATAATGAACCCTGATTTTCACTGCCATCAGTGCACCCAGAACAATTGTCAGCTTAATGGTTAACTTTATACTTGGTTGGGTAATCTGATTTTGGAGGTTTAGGCATTTTAATTGTGTTCTGTTTTGGTGTGAACGGTATTTGGATTTCCGGGGTGTTAACCATGTTTTACAGGAACTTCTCTCAGCCTACTTCCTGATGTTTACTAAATTTTGTTTTTAAAAGATATGCTGGGCCCCAATTAATTTATGGCCATTTTATATGAAATGGTCTTCATTTTTGTACGTTCAAAATGGAAAGCCAATTGGAATAGGTTCATAGAATCATAGAAGTTTACAGCACGGAAGGAGGCCACTTCGGTCCATCGTGTCTGTGCCGGCCAACAAGAGGCTATCCAGCCTAATCCCACATTCCAGCTCGAGGCCCATAACCCTGCAGGTTACAGCACTTCAAGTGCGCATCCAAGCACTTTTTAAATGTGGTGAGGGTTTCTGCCTCTACCACCCTTTCAGGCAGCGAGTTCCAAATCCCCACAACCTTCTGCGTGATGAAATTTCCCCTCTAAACCTTTTACAAATTACTTTAAATTTATGCCCCCTGGTTGTTGACCCCGCTGCTAAGGGAAATAGGCCCTTTCTATCCATTATATCTAGGCCCCTCATAATTTTATACATCTCAATAAGGTCTCCCGTCAGCCTCCTCTGTTCCAAGGAAAACAAACTCAGCCTATCCAATCTGTCCTCATAGTTAAGATTCACTCCCGGCCTCATCCTCGTACATCTCCTCTGTACCCTCTCCAGTATAATCACATCCTTCCTGTAATGCGGTGACCAGAACTGCACGCAGTACTCCAGCTGTGGCCTAATCAGTGTTTTATACAGTTCAAGCATAACCCCACCGCCTCCGCCCCGCTCCCCATGCTCTTGTATTCTATGTCTCGGCTAATAAAGGCAAGCATTCCATATGCCTTCTTAACCACCTTATCTACCTGGCCTGCTCCCTTCAGAGATCTGTGGACATGCACTGCAAGATCCCTTTGTTCCTCGACACTTCAGTATCCTACCTTTAATGTGTATTCCCTTTCCTTGTTAGCCCTCCCCAAATGCATTACCTCACACTTCTCCTCATTAAATTCCATTTGCCACTGTTCTGCCCACCTGACCAATTGATTGATATCTTCCTGCAGTCTGCAGCTTTCTTCTTCATTATCAACCACACAGCCGACCAAACTTCTTAATCATACCTCCTATATTCAAGTCTAGATCATTGATGTATACCACAACAAGCAAGGCACCCTGTGGAACCCCACTGGATTTTGGATCCAACTTGCCACTTTGCCCTGGATCCCATGGGCTTTTACTTTTGTGACCAGTCTGCCATGTAGGATCTTATTAAAAGCTTTGCTAAAGTCCTTATACACGACATCATACGCACTGCTCTCATCGACCCTCCTGGTTACCTCCTCGAAAAATTCAATCAAGTTAGTCAAACATGACCTTCCCTCAACAAATCCATGCTGACTGTCCTTGGTTCCTTTTAGTATTCTAGCTACTTTTATAATTCTACATGTTCTTATAATTATTCACATTGGTTAACAGTATTCTGTTTAGAAAAGTAGGATTTCAGCATCAAATATGAAATTAACCATATTGTCTCGTTTTGAAATTTCTGTAGCTAACAAATGACCATCTGTGTCTTGTACGACTGACTCCACGCAGAGACTTATTTAATCAGACCTTGACCGCTGCCAATTCATCCACACTAGTTGTGATGCTGAAGCAGTGCCTTACAAAACGCAAGGCAAAACTAATTGACCGACTGGAGTAAGTATGCAGCACTTTATCAAGTTGGCCACTTTATTGGTGAGGGTTCAATTTTCTCTTTCTCCTCCCGTGTCCTGTACCCCCAAGCTGAGTCAGGAAGGTAGACTCATCAGATGCTGTCAGTACCGTTTTTTTACAAAGTGAGAATGGGATGTTGTGGAGGTAGGGAAGTATTACCTGGAGCCGAGAGGTGGCAAAACTCAACCACTGGAAGTTCAGGCACTCCCCAGAGCAGTGTGACTTGGAAGTTTTCCTTCCCCTTAGTCTCGCAATCAGAATCCTGTTGTCTCTTACCTGATCGTCTTGTACTAGGGTGTTTTATAGTTTGAAATTCCGATGGAGTTTAAAATAAATGTTGTCCACATTTCCTAAACTAGGTTATATTCCGAGGCATTGTGATTTAAAAAAAAATCTGACATAACGTAGCTTAATAACTGCCCTATGGCATATATAAGAGAATGAGACTTAATGCCCTGACGAGATATTCATCAAGAGCATGAGACAAATCCATAACCTGCCGCCTGAACTCCATCAGGGATTTAGCACCCAGTTTATAACTAGGATTTAATGATGCCAATATTTGGCTCACCAAACTGTCTTGGATAAACCATCAGGATCTACACAAGCTCTTGAGTGAATGAGTTAATCCTTCCTTGTCAATTATGAAAAGTCAGACAATAAAGTAATTAACCAACAGTTCTTTGTTAACTTTGGAATCCTAGTTTGCAGCACTTAATTGAGTATGCAAATAATTAATAGATAGGGTTAATTGACTGAGGGTTCTGAAGCCACTTCAGTTATGTCACCGTAATTAATTCGTAACTGCTTGCTGTTTATAAATTTAGAGTCTGAAATTGTTAGAAATTGGTGAAATTAATTTAGGATTAGGCTCCTGAACAGCAATAAATAGGCAGTCTATTGAATAGATTCAACTCTACTTGCTTGCAGTTAGCAATATTTCCAGAACTTGACGAACTAATTTTCTCATCTTCCTCTGGGAGGATGATGTTAGCCTTCTGAGACATCAGAATGATGAATCTTCACTTTTCTACATTAAAGGCACTACATAAATGCAAGTTGTTTTTGTGTATCATCGGTAGAGATGCTCTGCATTTTTCCTAGATCCTCTGCTCCTGGGTAAATTCATCTTCTGCATTGGTAACTGCTTAAATCCCACCTCCCTTGATCTTGGGGAACCTTGTACATTGAAGTGACATGCTTGGATCTGTCTGTTACAGCTGTACAATTTCAGTCTAATTACTGACTCCATTTTGGGGAGACATTTAAGGCAATTTTTCAACACTTAGTGAGTGCAACACCAAAACTATGCTTGATTGAAATGTGTAAATTCAAAAATCAAATCCTCCCTACCCTCTTGTGTAATTGCTCAGTGAATTTTAAGCAGTAATCCCATCTAATTTCAGCACTGCTCAGTTTATGAACAACGGAGCTTCACTCTGCATCTTATGACCAAGAGTTGGATTTATGCTGCACAATATAACAAGCAATCCAGTTTATTAAACCTTTTTTTAAAACAAGGTAATCTATAACAATATTTTTAAATCATTACATAGGTCTTGGTGTCCTGGAAGTGGAGGGAAGTTATTGATGCAGCTAGATTTACCAGAGGACATATTAACAGGTGATGTCTATCCAGAAGAGTACAAGGAACTTTTTGAAGCGATGGAGCACTCCCAGGATTTCAGTCATAGCTGGCTGTATGACGAGGTCTTGGAGAACATGAATTCTACAGTATCGCACATCTGAATGTATAACTTCAGGGTAAAAAAAACTGTCCTCCTCGATCTCTGACGGTGCTGCGTGAATGCCATGCAAATGTATCTGCTAGGTTACAACGACATCCGAATCACTGGAGACCTTCAAGTGCTTTTATCTGTGTTACTAAAAGTAGGGTCTATTTCTGCATCAAAATGATATTCAGCTCAACCAGTCAGTGAAATCTTCATGTGGCTTTGATACTGCGGACCATACATCAATATGGACTCCTTATATATTGCAAGGAAACTGATCTTGACATCGGCAGTTTTGAGGGTTCCTAGTTCCTGTGCAGAGCTCAGTTGATAAATGAGACACACAACAGTGAAGAGTACATGTTCTACAGAAGTGCAAATTGCAGTAATGTTTTTTAAACTTGTGCAAAAGCTGAATTTTATTCAAATGAATTTTTTATTGAAACAATGTACTAAAGATGTTATATAATTCTCAAAATGTTTTGAGTCAAGAGTGATTTAAAAAAAATACATTGAATTCTGTTAAATTTTGGTTATGAGGGTATTCTTGTGTTGATGAGCTATATGATTTTGGAAGGCCAAAGGCCTCATGAGCAACAGGATCATAACTGAGTTACAGGATTATTCCATTATTCTTACCATAAAAAGTGGATTGACTTTCTAATCCATTGTAAGGCACACAAATCAGATGAACAATTGGCCAGTGGTGCATGAGTCACTGTTAACAGTTGTGATTTGCAAATGGCATTTTATTTTTAACTATAGTTAACAGTGGCGCAATCAAATTTAGCACAACTGTTGTACAACGGTTACATAGAAAATAGGAGCTGTAATAGGCCATTCAGCCCTTCGAGTCTGCACCGCCATTCAATATGATCATGGCTGATTCTCTATCTCAACACCATATTCCTCCTTTCCCCATATCCCTTGATGTCTTTTGTTTCTAAAAATCTATCTATCTCCCTCTTAAATATATTCAGTGACTTGGCCTCCACAGCCTTCTGTGGTAGAGAATTCCACAGGTTCACCACCCTCTGAGCGAAAAAATGTCTCCCCATCTAGGTCCTAAATTTCCTACCCCGTATCCTGAGACTGTGACCCCTTGTTCTCGACTTCCCAGCCAGGGGAAACATCCTCCCCGCATCCAGTCTATCCAACTCAGTCAGAATTTTATACGTTTCAATGAGATCCCCTCTCATTCTTCTAAACTCTCTTGAATACAGGCCTAGTCGACCCAATCTCTCCTCATACGACAGTCCTGCCATCCCAGGAATCAATATGGGGAACCTTCGCTGCACTCCCTCTATGGCAAGTATATCCTTTCTTGGGTAAGGAGACTAAAACTGCACACAATACTCCAGGTGTGGTATCATCAAGGCCTGTATAACTGTAATAAGATATCCTTGTTCCTGTACTCAAATCCTCTTTTAATGAAGGCCAACATACCATTTGCCTTCCTAACTGCTTGCTGCACCTGCATGTTTGCTTTCAATGACTGGTGTACAAGGTCCCTCTCTACATCGACACTTCCCAAGCCGTTACCATTTAAATAATACTTTGTCCTTATGTTTTTCCTACAAAGTGAATAACTTCATATTTATCCACATTATACTGCATCTGCCATCTGTTTGCCCACCCACTCAAACTATCTAAATTGCCTTGCAGCGTCTTTGCATCCTCCTCACAACTCCACCTAGTTTTGTGTCGTCAGCAAACTGGAAATATTTTATTTGGTTCCTTCATATTTGTGAATAGCTGGGGCCCAAGCTCTGATCCCTGTGGTACCCCATTAGTCACTGCCCGCCACCCCGAAAAAGACAGGTTTATTCCTACTCTAATTCCTGTCAGTTAACCAATTTTCAATCCATGCCAATACCTTACCCCCAATCCTATGTGCTTTAATTATGCACACTGACCTTTTATGTGGGACTTTATCAAAGGCCTGCTGAAAGTCCAACTATACTACATCCACTGGTTCTCCCTTATCTATTCTTTCAGTTACATCCTCAAAAAAAAACTCAAGTTGGTTTGTCAAATATGATTTCCCTTTCATAAATCCATGTTGACTTTGTTTAATTCCGTTGATATTATCTAACTGTGCCGTTATCACATCCTTTGTAATAGACTCTAGCATTTTCCCTACTACTGATGTGAGGTTAACCGATCTGTAGTTCCCTGTTTTCTCCTTTTTTAAATAGTGGGGTTACATTTGCTACCCTCCAATCTATAGGACCTGTTCCATAATCTATAGAATTTTGGAAGATGACAACCAATGCATTTACTATTTTCCATGGCTACCTATTTTAGTACTCTGGGATGCAGATCATCAAGCCCTGCGGATTTATCGGCCTTCAGTCCCATTAGTTTCTCCAACACTTATTTTTTTACTAACAATCATTTCCTTTAATTCCTCTTGCTAACTAGTAGACCCTTGGTTCCCTAGAATTTCTGGGACATTATTTGTGTCCTCTTCCGTAAAGACAGAACCAAAATATTTATTTAATTGTTCTGCCATTTCCTTGTTCCCCATGACAAATTCTCCCGTTTTTGTCTGTAAAGGACCTACATTTGTCTTCACTAATCTTTTCCTTTTTACGTACTTGTAGAAACTTTTGCAGTCGGTTTTTATGTTCCTTGCAAGTTTACTCTCATACTCTATTTTTTCCCCTCTTAATCAATCTCTCGGTCTTTTTTTGCTGAATTTTAAACTGCTTCCAATCCTCAGGTTTGCTACTTTTTCTGTCAACTTTGTATAACTCCTCTTTGGATCGAATACTATCCTTAATTTCTTTTGTTAGCCATGGTTGGGCCACTTTTCCTTTTGTGTTTTTACGCCAGAAAGGAATGTATAATTGTTGCAATTCATGCATTCGTTCCTTAAATGTTAGCTATTGCCTATCCACCGTCATGCCTTTTAATGAATCTTCCCAATCTATCATAGCCAATTCATTCCTCATACCTTCATAGTTTTCTTTGTTTAGATTTAGGACCCTAGTTTCGGATTGGACTACTTCAATTTCCATCTTAATAAAGAATTCAATCATGTTATGGTCACTCTTTCCTAAAGGACTCTGCACAACAAGACTGTTAATTAACCCCTTCTCATTACACAATACCCAATCTAGGATAACCTGTTCCCGAGTAGGTTCCTCAACATACTGGTCTAAAAAAAACATCTCTTACATACTCAAGGAATTCATCTGTCACAGTATTGTTACTAATTTGGTTTGGCCAGTCTATATGTAGATTAAAGTCACCTATGATTACTGTAATACCCTTGTTACATGCATCTCTAATTTCCTGTTTGATGCCATCCCCTACACTACCACTACTGTTTGGAGGCCTATAGACAACTGCCACCAATGTTTTCTGCCCTTTGGTGTTCTTTCGCTCCACCCAGACTGATTCTACATCTTGATTTTCTGACCCAATATCCTTTCTCACTATTACTCTGATTTCATCCTGTACTAACAATGCCAATACCAAGTAAATCTGTTCTTAAAAATCTGACAGTCTATAGCTTTATGGCATGATTTTCATTTAGTTTGGGTTTGTTTTTTTGTGTGTTCTCAAATACACGTGATTACTTTTGTCCGCTGTAGCTTGATTCTGTAAGACATTGGTATAACCCCTCGCCCTGTCTACCTGGCGGACGTACGGAAATCGCACCTCGGCCCGTCTGAGTTTCCAGAGTTCAGACCCGTAGAACAAACACAAAATCCAATGGATTTATGAAACCCAACTTTTACTCAAAAACAGCAGGGAACTACAAGTAAGTTCACACACAACTGTAGCGTATAATGACCTGATTATACATCAGCATACAGTAATATTCCCTTTAAATCAAGTGATAAGCAAACACTGCATATATATGAACACCAGCGAGTGGTCGGTTCGTTGATGGCTAGCGTATTACTTGAACTGGCAACTGACCAAGTTGCCCTCTCTCGACTGCAGCGTGTGTCTTTTCGCAGCTCGGTTTATACCCCAAAACTTGGTAACTTGCCCACTTTGTACATATCAAATTAGACTGGCAGTTTTCCGTTCTCTTTTATCAAAAGTCAGTTAATTAAATGTGATATGTTTTACTTCAGTGTCCTCAAAGACATCATTGTCCACAGATGGTCTTGTTAATTCCTCGGGATATCTCATTTGTCTGTTCCTGTCCAAGGTCAGTTACACCTTTATCTGTAAGAAAACAGCTTGCAGAATTCAGCTGTTTCTTTTAATTAACAGTTTTCACTGCAGCTAGCCTCCTGGCCTCGCAAAGCGAGTTGGTACATAAAGTTTAGTCAACTTTTAAGTTTGGCCAGAGTTACAGCAAATTTATACAGAAGAAAATGCTTGATGCTTAAACTTGTAAGAATACATCAGTTTTTCACAAATTAATCAATTCTGGTCACTAATGCTTTCAGCTGAGCAAACTCTAGTCCCCTGCCCATTTTCTTCAATATCTGTTGTCCTGCTTCCATGAACATTGAATGTAAAGCAACAAACTTGTATGCGATTCATGTCACATCTGACAGTGCTGTAATTGTGGTATATGTATGTCCTCACAGTCACATTATCCAGTGGCTGAGGTAATGCTCCTACTTTAATTTGTTTCATGAGAGTTACAAAAGTTTAATATTTCATTCTATGTTGGCATCATCTGGAAGCAAATAAACAGGGGCTTCAAGTCAACGAGCACTTTTTGTCACTTCCACCGTCTTTTTACTTGTTTTGCTTTACCTGAAAACCTTAAGGTCCATAAAGTGAATGTGTTTCAATGAATTCTTAATCTTGCAAACTGAGGCCTGTATACTCTAAAGGGGATCCCTTTAATTTTCTTTTTCACATCATTTTTGGATTGCCAATAAGATCTGGAGGAGTTCTGCAAAAGGATTTGAACTAATTTGCGTTTCTTCCGTGGAATTGCTCCTGATTTGCAGGTGTGGAAGCAGAAGTAATGGATTATAGGCTGAGGGTAGTGGGAGGGTGCAAATAGAGTTGTGCTCTGGTGGAAAGAGCAACTTTAATAGCCCCATAGTATATATGTAATAGCCCCAAGTCTGATGCAACGTCGTTGACCTGAAACGTTAACTTTTGTTTCTCTCCACAAATGCTGCTTGACCTGCTGAGTATTTCCAGCATTTTCTGTTTTTATTTCAGATTTCCAGCAGCCGCAGTATTTTGCTCTTATAATAGCACCAGATCTGGCTCTGAGATGAGGATGAATGGATGGGTCGATGCAACAGATACCATTTAAGATGGGGAGATCTTCATTTGTGTATAATTTGTTTACAAAAATTACAAAATATTGACTTTAAATATCATCCATGTTTAATTTTAATAGCCGGAGTGAGAAAATTTTGTGATATATTGCACAGAAGTGTATTTTTTGTTATATTTTAGTTCTATTTGTAACACGGAATCAAATAACAGACACTACCCTACATTGAACGAATCAGAAAATTCCTGCATGAGACTGCGTAAGGGCAGGCATAAAAAGGTATACAGATGTGGGGTGGGAAGGTACTAAGTACATCGGACCTAGATGATGATGCATGTTGACTGCTCGAGTTATTTTTAAATTTCGTTTTGGTACAGAAATGTTCCTGGTGTGTTTCGCTTAAAATCTCTCATTTACACGAGTTAATGCCACTATTCTGTTGGTACAGTAGCATAGTGGTTATGTCACTGGACGAGTAATCCACAGGCCTGGACTAATGATACAGAGACATGAGTTCAAATCCCACCATGGCAGCTGGGGAATTTTAAATGGGAATGGTAGCATAGTGGTTATTTTTCTCATTGAAACATATAAAATTCTTGACTGTGTAGATGCAGGGAGGATGTTTCCCCTTGCTGGGAAGTCGAAAACCAAGGATCACAGTCTTAGCATATGGGGTCGGCCGTTTAGGACTGAGATAAGGATACATTTCTTCCCTTAGAGGGTTGTGAATCTTTGGAATTCTGTACCCCAGAGGGCTGTGGAAGCTCAGTCATTGAGTATATTCAAGACGGAGATTGATAGATTTTTGGATATTGAGGGAATCGAGGGATATTGGGGGAGGTTTGGAGGAAATACAAGGGGAAATTTCTTCACCCAGAGGATGGGGGTCTGAAACACTCTGCCAGAAAGGTGGTAGAGGCAGAAACCCTCACCACATTTAAAAAGTACTTGGATGTAACCTATAGGGCTACGGACCAAGAGCTGGAAAGTGGGGTTAGGCTGGATAGCTCTTGGTGGGCCGATGGGCCGAAATGGCTTCCTTCCGTGCTGTAAATTTCTATGATTCTATTCGATGATATGGGGATAGTGCAGGCAAGTGGAATTGAGATAGAAGATCAGCCATGATCTCACTGAATGGCGGAGCAGGCTCGAGGGGCCAAAGGGCCTACTCCTGCTCCTATTTCTTATGTTCTAATATTTAACAGTGGATGCCAGTATGCACTGGGAATTATATTCAAATAGAAACCAGGCCAAGCCAAAGGGTGTCCAAATGATGCTGCATTCTGTTGGGAACTGAAATTACTTTTTTTTTTTCATTGTACCTCAGTATAATAACAATTGTCCCGAGTTTAAAAAAAATTAATGACCCAAAAATCAACTCCATTGTTTAACATAGGTCGGAACATACAGGACCGTCTTGGTGAGGACACCTCCTAACACTTCTGCTTGCTGCTGGAAGTACCCACCCTGGTATTCAAACTTTTCTGTGCAACTAGAAAAGGTAAACCCACTTTTAAGTGCACTTCAAGCTTCCAAAAGGTAATATCAAGTTGGAATGCTAATATGGGTCTAGCAAAACAGTTGCTTAATTCTCTAGCTGATTTGAAAACCTTGATAGACTAACATTTCAAGGGGAAAAGAAAAATTAAGGTTTTTGAATTAACACAGGGTGCACGAGAAAGGTTAATGAATACTAAATTTAAAACCTTCAAATTGAGGCTGTAAAAACTATGCTATATTGGATTACAGAATGAACAAGCATCGGCGGCTAAATAACGAACAGAAGAAACCTAACTTCATGCAGAGTCTCTTTGTTTGAAGGTTTTCATTGTTGGGTAGATGATATTCAGTTACAACCTTTAGATATGTTTCATAGAAAATCGGTGCAGGAGTAGGCCATTCAGCCCTTCGAGGCTGCACCAGCATTCAATAAGATTATGGCTGATCATTCACCTCAGTACCCCTTTCCTGCCTTCTCTCTATATCCCTTGATCCCTTTAGCCATAAGGGCCATATCTAACTCCCTCTTGAATATATCCAATGAACTGGCATCAACAACTCTCTGTGGAAGAAAATTCCACAGGTTAACAATTCTCTGAGTGAAGAAGTTTCTCCTCATCTCAGTCCTAAATGGCTTATGAATCTACCTCTTCCCTGCTTTCAAAAGTTATGTTTAAAATTCATCTTTTCCAATATGCCTTTGGTCTTTCGGTCGGAATTTCTTCGTCTTTGATGTCCATCTCCCTCCCTCTCCACTCCCATGAAGCAGTCTTGTTGTTCAGCTGCATGAGGAGTGCCATTTATCTAAGTTCCATGATGTTGAGTTTGTGAAACAATATAACAATGCTTGGTCCCATGGTAGCAATCAGGCTGTTGTGTTGGGGAGAGGTCGGGGAGGGGGGAATTTATCAAATAAAAAGGAAAACAGTCAAATAGATTTCAAGCCATTACAGAGATGTGGTTGCAAGGTGACCAAGGCTGGGAACTAAATATTCAGGGGTACTTGCCATTTCGGAAGGATAGGCGGAAAGGAAAAGGAGGTAGGGTAGCTCTGTTAATAAAGGATGAGATCAGTGCAGTAGTGAGAAATGATATTGACTCAGAAGATCAAGATGTAGAATCAGTTTAGGTGGAGATAAGAAATAATAAGGGAAATAAGTCACTGGTGGGTGTGGTCTATAGGCCCCCTAACAGTGGCTACACTGTTGGACAGAGTATAAATCAAGAAATAATGGAGGCTTGTAAGAAATGTACGGCAATAATCATGGGTGATTTTAATCTTATTGATTGGACAAATTAATGGGCAAAGGTAGCCTTAAGGAAGAGTTCAGAGAGTGTATTTGTTTTGGTTTCTTAGAACAATTCATTGGTTCTGCAATCAGGGAGCAGACTATTTCAGATCTGGTAATGTGTAAGGAGACTTGATTAATTACTGACCTCATAGTAAAAGATCCTCTTGGGAAGAGTGATCATAGCATGGTAGAATTTCAAATTCAGTTTGAGGGTGAGAAAGCTAGGTCCCAAACTAATGTCCAAAACTCAAATAAAGACAATTCCAAAGGTATGAAGGCAGAGTTGTCTAAAGTGGACTGGGAAAATAGATTAAAGGGTAAGACGGTAGATAAGCAGTGGCAAACATTTAAGGAGATTGTTCCTAACTCTCAGCAAAGATATATTCCAGTGAAAAAGAAAGACTCTGAGAAGGATGAACCATCCATGGCTAACTAAGGAAGTAAAGGGTGGTATCAAATTGAAAACAAAGGCATACAATGTTGCGAAGAATAGTGGATGCCAATGGATAGGGAAATTTTTAGAAACCAGTAAAGGATGACAAAAAAATAATAGAGAGAAAATAGTTTGAGAGTAAACTAGCAAGAAATATAAAAACAAACAGTAAGAGCTTCTACAGGTATATAAAAAGGAAGAGAGTAGCTAAAGTAAACATTGGTCCCTTAGAGGATGAGACTGGGGAATTTATAATGGGAAATGGGGAAATGGCAGAGACTTTGAACAAATATTTTGTATCAATCTTCATGGTAGAAGACACTAAACGCATCCCAATAATTGATAATCAAGGGGCTATTGGGAGGGAGAAACTAAAAACAATCACGATCACGAGAGAAAAAGTACTAGGCAAACTAATGGGACTAAAGGTGGACAAGTCCCCTGGACTTGATGGCCTGCATCCTAGGATCTTAAAAGAAATGGCTGCAGAGATAGTGGATGCATTGGTTGTAATCTACCAAAATTCCCTAGATTCTGGAGCGGTCCCAGTGGATTGGAAAACTGCAATTGTAACGCCCCTATTTGAGAAGGAAGGAAAAATAGAAAGCAGGAAACTATAGACCAGTTAGCCTAACATCTGTCATTGGGAAAATGCTGGAGTCCATTATTAAGGAAGTAGTAGCAGGACATTTAGAAAATCATAATACAGTCAAGCAGAGTCAGCATGGTTTTATGAAAGGGAATCATATTTGACAAATTTGCTGGAGTTCTTTGAGGATGTACTGAGCAGGGTGCATAAAGGGTTTTTTGTCATGTATTTGGATTTCCAGAAGGCATCAGATGAGGTGCATATAAAACGTTACTGCACAAGATAAGAGCTCACGAGGTTGAGGGTAATATATTAGCATGGCTAAAGGATTGGCTAATTAACAGAAAACAGTTTTGGTCTCCTGATTTAAGGAGGGATATACTTGCATTGGTGACAGTTCAGAGAAGGTTTACAAAGTTGATTCCTGAGATGAAGGGGTTGTCTTATGAAGAAAGGTTGAGCAGGTTGGGCCTATACTCATTGGAGGTGATCTTATTGAAAGGTATAAAGGGGGCTTGACAGGGTAGATGCAGAGAGGATGTTTCCCCTTGTGGGGGAATCTAGAACTAAGAGGCACAGTTCCAGAATAAGGGGGTCACCCATTGAAAACGGAAATGAGGAGGAATTTCTTCTTTGAAGAGAGTCGTGAATCTTTGAAATTCTCTACCCCAGAGAATTGTGGAGGCTGGGTCATTGCATATATTTAAGGTGCAGATAGACAGATTTTTGAACAATAAAGAAGTGAAGGGTTATGGGGAGTGGACAGGGAAGTGGAGTTGAGGCCAAGATCAGATCAGCCTTGATCTTATTGAATGGCGGGGCAGGCTCGAGGGACCAAATGGACTACTCCTGCTCCTAGTTCTTATGTTCTTATGTAAGCACAATGAGTGGAACAGAGCTGGGATTGCAAAGAAACTCGCACACCAAGGGATTATTCTTTTGTCACTGGCAATAACTGAGCTGATAGGTTTGAATCAATGGGAAGCCTTTGTAAAATTATATATTAATAAAATCCTGAGGTCTGATTGGTTCCAATGTGCCAAAGCACTGATGGATTGCATCCATCAGTAACATTTCAGTTTAGAGCTGTAGCCGTGGAAGGGGGTGACCTCCTGACATTTCTCCCATGTCTGCAAGCCCTAAAAGGGACAAAACAATTATTCCTTTTGCACCAAAGCATTTTACCTTACCCCACACACACACACACACATACACACACACACACACATGAAAAGAATGTGAAATACCATTGGATACTAACTACAGGCAATCCAATCAGTTTAGACCATGCAATCCCCCGACACAGCAAAATCAGAATTTGATCCATTTAGGATGATCAGATAATTATAGCATAATTGAAGAATGTTTTTTTTTCAAAGTGCTATGGAAAATTCACTTTGATAAAAGTGAATGTGAGTCGCCTCTTTTTCGTGGCAGAGTTCATTCTGGTGGTAACCTGACTCTAACCAAGTGCTTGTTTACCTTGCAAAGCAACTCCACTCAGCAGCAGTTAGAAGTTAAATCATTGACCCTGAATTTGTGATTAGTAGCATAGCTCAGGAGTACACTGCCGACATAGGAAATCTGCACTACCTGGTGCAAAACTCCTGCTCCCCCCTCGAGAACTTGCATGTTTTATTGTGGAGTTGTGTGTAGCGTAGTGGCCCATGGAATCTCAGGAGTGCACAGTTGTGCGTAAGCGTACCAGGGATTATTACATGGAGCGGTACTCCTTTCACTTCCTGATTTTTAGCCAATCGGGAAACAGGAGATTGCTGTTAATTGTGGTTGTAGATGTTCCCTTTTTTGTATAGGAATCACTTGAAAACCCCACAAAAAGAGGATGTTATTGGTATTTAAATGTTTAATTTACACAAGACAAACTTACTCATCTCTGCGCTTGCAAGCCAAAAACAAAAAACATTAAATTTTGATATTCCGTTAAAACTGGAAACTATGAAAGGATTGTTAAAATAAGCTATGTGAACAGCGGCAGATTTATACCATGTTTGATTCATAATTTTATATCCTGATGAATATTTCAAATAACATACAGCATTAGTATAATGTCTATTTTAAAAGAATAGATAAAAGACAACAGGAATGACAAGCGAACTTGCTGATGGTATGGCCATTCAGAGTAAGCATTGTGTTTGGTTGATATGGTTAGGGCCCAGGAGCAGCACGGGCCAGCCCACACTGCAACCAGTCGTCCTGGTTTACCCTTGCCACTGGATAAAGGCCGAGCTTTGTCAAGTCCGTGTGGTGGCTGATGTGCAATGGTCACCACACGTTAAAAAAAATCCACGCACAAGACCGCCTATGATGATGATGTGTCTTAATGTATATTCTAGTGGGTTTTAACAAAAGAGGCGAGAGAAATTGAGGAGACCTTGCTAATTTAATTTCAAGATAATTAATACCTACAATTTTCTACCCTTCCCATGCTGTGCAAACAGGCTCCTTCACCTTTTTGCAAGAGCCATAAAAAATTCCAGCATAATTAATGTGCAGTAGGTGGGCAATTAGCCCAGCTTAGAAACATAGAAAATAGGTGCAGGAGGAGGTCATTCGGCCCTTCAAGCCTGCACCACCATTCAATAAGATCATGGCTGATCATTCACCTCTGTACCCCTTTCCTGCTTTCTCTCCATACCCCTTGATCCTTTTAGCCGTAAGGGCCATATCTAACTCCCTCTTGAATATATCCAATGAACTGGCATCAACAACTCTGCGGTAGGGAATTCCACAGGTTAACAACTCTGAGTGAAGAAGTTTCTCCTCATCTCAGTCCTAAATGGCCTACCCCTTATCTTAAGACTGTGTCCCCTGGTTCTGGACTTCCCCAACATCGGGAACTTTCTTCCCGCATCTAACCTGTCCCATCCTGTCAGAGATCCCCTCTCATCCTTCTAAACTCCAGTGTATAAAGGCCCAGTTGATCCAGTCTCTCCTCCTATGTCAGTCCAGCCATCCCGGGAATCAGTCTGGTGAACCTTCGCTGCACTCCCTCAATAGTAAGAATGTCCTTCCTCAGGTTATCAAAACTGAACACAATATTCCAGGTGAGGCCTCACCAAGGCTCTATACAATTGCAGTAAGACCTCCCTGCTCCTATACTCAAATCCCCTCGCTATGAAGGCCAACAGGCCATTTGCCGCCTTCACCACCTGCTGTACCTGCATGCCAACTTTCAATGACTGATGAACCATGACACCCAGGTCTCGCTGCACCTCCCCTTTTCCTAATCTGTCACCATTCAGATAATATTCTGCCTTCGTGTTTTTGTCACCAAAGTGGATAACCTCACATTTATCCACATTATACTGCATCTGCCATGCATTTGCCCACTCACCTAACCTGTCCAAATCACCCTGAAGCCTGTTAGCATCCTCCTCACAGCTCACACCGCCACCCAGTTTAGTGTCATCTGCAAACTTGGAGATATTACACTCAATTCCTTCATCCAAATCATTGATGTACATTGTAAAGAGCTGGGGTCCCAGCACTGAACCCTGCGGCACTCCACTAGTCACTGCCTGCCATTCCGAAAAGGACCCGTTTATACCGACTCTCTGCTTCCTGTCTGCCAACCAATTCTCTATACACGCCAGTACATTACCCCCAATAATACCATGTGCTTTGATTTTGCACACCAATCTCTTATGTGGGACCTTGTCAAAGGCCTTTTGAAAGTCCAAATATACCACATCCACTGGTTCTCCCTTGTCCACTCTACTAGTTACATCCTCAAAAAAGATTTGTCAAGCATGATTTCCCTTTCATAAATCCATTCTGACTTGGACCGATCCTGTCACTGCTTTCCAAATGCGCTGCTATTTCATCCTTAATAATTGATTCCATCATTTTCCCCACTACTGATGTCCGTCTGACAGGTCTATAATTACCCGTTTTCTCTCTCCCTACTTTTTAAAAAAAGTGGTGTTACATTAGCTACCCTAGCATGTTGATTTCAATGGGTAGGTGAAACGTGCAGCAAAGCCCATGCCAAGTCGGAACTTGACAGATCACAAGTTCAGGATTTAACGCATGCGGAAATCCCAAACTTGCGGTCAATTTTAAAGGCGGTATGACGCCGTACTCTGAGAATACACCGTCATACTGACCGCCAATTCAGGCCAAAGTTTTTTTTTTGAGTGCCAGCACTGAGCTGCCAAAGATTTTGTGCAATAAAACATTATAATTGCTCTGCTGAAGTAGTTCTCAAAGAAAACACAGTTCTACACGGACTGTAAAAGTAAACCTGCTGAAAGGTCACGTAACATAAGTGCTGGTTTCAGAAATTACAAACACAGTGAAACCTGTCTTATACCCACAATTAATGGTTTCTTTCTTTCCTGCCAGTTTTCTTTCCTCCTTCTTTCCTAAACAACATTCCTACCGGGAAAATAATTCCCTCTGTGCTAACCTCCCCTCAGTACCTCCCCCGTGACCATTAATCACAAGTGAGCCATGATCGTCCGTGTCAGTGGGCTATTTGACCACATCATCGCTGACTCCTATGCCTGCCAATCCCCCTCGATCATGGGAGTTGGGACCCCATATACTGCATGCAAGCCTGTCCAACAGATGGATAAAACCTTTGCTTGGTACATTAGACATTTTATGTCAACTGCTGTTCAGCAACACCAACATCTTGTATTTATATAGTGTCTTCAATGCAGAAAAGCATCTCAAAGTGCTTCACAGAGGTGTAATCAATAAGATCTACTTATTGTGCAGCAGGGTATGTCTGTGCCATCTGACAAGCCCCAAATTGTTGCTGTGGCCGTTCCACCATGCATCCCTGCTTTGTCCCGGGACGGTACCTGGAAGCTGCTCTTGGGTTCCACAAAATGCGGCTTTTGCTAAACATAGAAACATAGAAGATAGATGCAGGAGTAGGCCATTCGGCCCTTCGAGCCTGCATCATCATTCAATAAGATCATGGCTGATCATTCCCTCAGTACTTCTTTCCTGCTTTCTCTCCATACTCCTTGATCCCTTTAGCCGTAAGGGCCATAGCTAACTCCCTCTTGAATATATCCAATGAACTGGCATCAATAACTCTCTGCAGTCGGGAATTCCACAGGTTAACAACTCTCTGAGTGAAGAAATTTCTCCTCATCCCAGTCCTAAATGGCCTACCCCTTATCCTAAGACTGTGTCCCCTGGTTCTGGACTTTCCCGACATCGGGAACATTTTTCCCGCATCTAACCTGTCCAGTTCCGTCAGAATCTTATGTTTCTATGAAATCCCCTCTCATCCTTTTAAACTCCAGTGCATCCAGTTGATCCAGTCTCTCCTCATATGTCAGTCCAGCCATCCTGGGAATCAGTCTGGTGAACCTTCGCTGCACTCCCTCAATAGCAAGAACGTCCTTCCTCAGATTAGACCAAAACTGAACACAATATTCCAGGTGAGGCCTCACCAAGGCCCTGTACAATTGCAGTAAGACCTCCCTGCTCCTATACTCAAATCCCCTAGCTATGAAGGCTGACATGCCATTTGCCGCCTTCACTGCCTGCTGTACCTGCATGCCAACTTTCAATGACTGATGTACCATGACACCCAGGTCTCATTGTACCTCCCCTTTTCCTAATCTGCCACCATTCAGATAATCTGCTTTCGTGTTTTTGCCCCAAAAGTGGATAACCTCACACATATCCACATTATACTGCATCTGCCATGCATTTGCCCATTCACCTAACCTGCCCAAGTCACCCTGCAGCCTCTTAGCGTCCTCCTCACAGCTCACACCGCCACCCAGTTTAGCGATATCTGCAAACTTGGAGATATTACACTAATTCCTTCATCTAAATCATTAATGTATATTGTAAAGAGCTGGGGTCCCAGCACTGAGCCCTGCAGCACCCCACTAGTCACTGCCTGCCATTCTGAAAAAGACCCGTTTATCCCAACTCTCTGCTTCCTGTCTGCCAACCAGTTCTCTATCCATGTCAGTACATTACCCCCAATACTATGTGCTTTGATTTTGCACACCAAGTGTGGGACCTTGTCTGCCACTTTTGAAAGTCCAAATACACCATATCCACTGGTTCTCCCTTGTTCACTCTACTAGTTACATCCTCAAAAAATTCCAGAAGATTTGTCAAGCAGGATTTCCCTTTCATAAATCCATGCTGGCTTGGAGGATCCTGTCACTGCTTTCCAAATGCGCTACTATTTCATCTTTAATAATTGATTCCAACATTTTCCCCACTACTGATGTCAGGCTAACCGGTCTATAATTACCTGTTTTCTCTCTCCCTCCTTTTTTAAAAAGTGGTGTTTCATTAGCTACCCTCGAGTCCATAGGAACTGATCCAGAGTCGATAGACTGTGGGAAAATGATCACCAATGCATCCACTATTTCTGTGGCCACTTCCTTAAGTACTCTGGGATGCAGACTATCAAGCCCCAGGGATTTATCGGCCTTCAATCCCATCAATTTCCCTAACACAATTTCCCGCCTAATAAGGATATCCTTCAGTTCCTCCTTCTTACTAGACCCTCGGTCCCCTAGTACTTCCAGAAGGTTATTTGTGTCTTCCTTCGTGAAGACCAAACCAAAGTATTTGTTCAACTGGTCTGCCATTTCTTTTCCCCATTATAAAGTCACTTGAATCTGACTGTAAGGGACCTACGTTTGTCTTCACTAATCTTTTTCTCTTCCGTGACAAGTGGGTGCAGCTACCATTCTGAATCCGTTGAGACTGAGGGCTGAGTAGCCGACCTGATGGGAGTGGTCATGACCACATCAGAGACTGAAGATTCAGAGTCAGTAATTTCAGCAGAGTCCTCTGATGAGTGAACAATGGTTGGTTGGTTGGTCCCTGACTGCATCTTCCTCACTCGGTTCCAGTTCATCCGTGTACCGCAGTTTAACTTGGTCAAGGTGTTTCCTGCATGTTTGCCCAATCTTGAGCATGACAATAAACATTCTGTTACCCTCCATGGCTGTAACAGTGCCGGCGATCCACTTTGGATCTTGACCATAGTTCAGTACATAAACCGGATCGTTGACCGAGATGTCACATGACACGGCAACATGATCATGACACCATTGCTGACTTTGACATCTGTTTTCAACATGATCATTCAAATCAGGATGAACACGAGAAAGCCTGGTCTTGAGATTTCTCTTCATCAGTAGTTCAGCAGGAGGAACCCCAGTAAGCATATGAGGTCTTGACCTGTAACTGAGCAATATACATGACAACCGTCTCTGCAGTGAGCCCTGAGTTACACGTTTCATACTTTGCTTGATCGTTTGAACCATTAGAAGCAGACTTGAATGGAGCTGATCTCACATGTCTGATGCCATTGAGTTTCATGAACTCCTGGAAATCAAGACTTGTGAAGCAAGATCTGTTGTCGCTCACAACAATGTCACACAAACCATGAGTAGCAAACATGATACAAAGGCTGTCAATGGTAGCTGTAGACCTGCTGGATGACATAATAACACACACTATCTGTTATGTCTGGAGAAAGAGTCAGACTGAACACTGTGAACTCGAAGTAACGTGTGACCTTAGTCTTTTATTGCAGGTCTCCAGAGTGCCTCTCCAACATAGAAACATAGAAAATAGGTGCAGGAGTAGGCCATTCGGCCCTTCTAGCCTGCACCGCCATTCAATGAGTTCATGGCTGAACATGCAACTTCAGTACCCCATTCCTGCTTTCTCACCATACCCCTTGATTCCCCTAGTAGTAAGGACTTCATCTAACTCCTTTTTGAATATATTTAGTGAATTGGCCTCAACAACTTTCTGTGGTAGAGAATTCCACAGGTTCACCACTCTCTGGGTGAAGAAATTCCTCCTCATCTCGGTCCTAAATGGCTTACCCCTTATCCTTAGACTGTGTCCCCTGGTTCTGGACTTCCCCAACATTGGGAACATTCTTCCTGCATCTAACCTGTCTAACCCCGTCAGAATTTTAAACGTTTCTATGAGGTCCCCTCTCATTCTTCTGAACTCCAGTGAATACAAGCCCAGTTGATCCAGTCTTTCTTGATAGGTCAGTCCCGCCATCCCGGGAATCAGTCTGGTGAACCTTCGCTGCACTCCCTCAATAGCAAGAATGTCCTTCCTCAGGTTAGGAGACCAAAACTGTACACAATACTCTAGGTATGGCCTCACCAAGGCCCTGTACAATTGTAGCAACACCTCCCTGCCCCTGTACTCAAATCCCCTCGCTATGAAGGCCAACATGCCATTTGCTTTCTTAACCGCCTGCTGTACCTGCATACCAACCTTCAATGACTGATGTACCATGACACCCAGGTCTCTTTGCACCTCCCCTTTTCCTAATCTGTCACCATTCAGATAATAGTCTGTCTCTCTGTTTTTACCACCAAAGTGGATAACCTCACATTTATCCACATTATACTTCATCTGCCATGCATTTGCCCACTCACCTAACCTATCCAAGTCGCTCTGCAGCCTCATAGAATCCTCCTTGCAGCTCACACTGCCACCCAACTTAGTGTCATCCGCAAATTTGGAGATACTACATTTAATCCCCTCGTCTAAATCATTAATGTACAGTGTAAACAGCTGGGGCCCCAGCACAGAACCTTGCGATACCCCACTAGTCACTGCCTGCCATTCTGAAAAGTCCCCATTTACTCCTACTCTTTGCTTCCTGTCTGACAACCAGTTCTCAATCCATGTCAGCACACTACCCCCAATCCCATGTGCTTTAACTTTGCACATTAATCTCTTGTGTGGGACCTTGTCGAAAGCCTTCTGAAAGTCCAAATATACCACATCAACTGGTTCTCCCTTGTCCACTCTACTGGAAACATCCTCAAAAAATTCCAGAAGATTTGTCAAGCATGATTTCCCTTTCACAAATCCATGCTGACTTGGACCTATCATATTACCTCTTTCCAAATGCACTGCGATGACATCCTTAATAATTGATTCCATCATTTTACCCACTACCGATGTCAGGCTGACCGGTCTGTAATTCCCTGTTTTCTCTCTCCCTCCTTTTTTAAAAAGTGGGGTTACATTGGCTACCCTCCACTCGATAGGAACTGATCCAGAGTCAATGGAATGTTGGAAAATGACTGTCAATGCATCCACTATTTCCAAGGCCACCTCCTTAAGTACTCTGGGATGCAGTCCATCAGGCCCTGGGGATTTATCGGCCTTCAATCCCATCAATTTCCCCAACACAATTTCCCGACTAATAAGGATTTCCCTCAGTTCCTCCTCCTTACTAGACCCTCCGACCCCTTTTATATCCGGAAGGTTGTTTGTGTCCTCCTCAGTGAATACCGAACCAAAGTACTTGTTCAATTGGTCCGCCATTTCTTTGTTCCCCGTTATGACTTCCCCTGATTCTGACTGCAGGGGACCTACGTTTGTCTTTACTAACCTTTTTCTCTTTACATATCTATAGAAACTTTTGCAATCCGTCTTAATGTTCCCTGCAAGCTTCTTCTCGTACTCCATTTTCCCTGCCCTAATCAAACCCTTTGTCCTCCTCTGCTGAGTTCTAAATTTCTCCCAGTCCCCGGGTTCTCTGCTATTTCTGGCCAATTTGTATGCCACTTCCTTGGCTTTAATGCTATCCCTGATTTCCCTTGATAGCCACGGTTGAGCCACCTTCCCTTTTTTATTTTTACGACAGACAGGAATGTACAATTGTTGTAGTTCATCCATGCAGTCTCTAAATGTCTGCCATTGCCCATCCACAGTCAACCCCTTCAGTATCATTCGCCAATCTATCCTAGCCAATTCACGCCTCATACCTTCAAAGTTACCCTTTTTTAAGTTCTGGACCATGGTCTCTGAATTAACTGTTTCATTCTCCATCCTAATGCAGAATTCCACCATATTATGGTCACTCTTCCCCAAGGGGCCTCGCACAACGAGATTGCTAATTAATCCTCTCTCATTACACAACACCCAGTCTAAGATGGCCTCCCCCCTAGTTGGTTCCTCGACATATTGGTCTAAAAAACCATCCCTTATGCACTCCAGGAAATCCTCCTCTACCGTATTGCTTCCAGTTTGGTTAACCCAATCTATGTGCATATTAAAGTCACCCATTATAACTGCTGCACCTTTATTGCACGCACCCCTAATTTCATGTTTGATGCCCTCCCCAACATCACTACTACTGTTTGGAGGTCTGTACACAACTCCCACTAATGTTTTTTGTCCTTTGGTATTCTGCAGCTCTACCCATATAGATTCCACATCATCCAAGCTAATGTCCTTCCGAACTATTGCCTTAATTTGCTCCTTAACCAGCAATGCTACCCCACCTCCTTTTCCTTTTATTCTATCTTTCCTGAATGTTGAATACCCCTGGATGTTGAGTTCCCAGCCCTGATCATCCTGGAGCCACGTCTCCGTAATCCCAATCACATCATATTTGTTAACATCTATTTGCACAGTTAATTCATCCACTTTATTGCGGATACTCCTTGCATTAAGACACAAAGCCTTCAGGCTTGTTCTTTTA
Organism: Pristiophorus japonicus; assembly: GCF_044704955.1. Taxonomy (NCBI): domain Eukaryota; kingdom Metazoa; phylum Chordata; class Chondrichthyes; family Pristiophoridae; genus Pristiophorus; species Pristiophorus japonicus. The sequence continues at coordinate 27,508,509 of NC_091985.1, forward strand.
ACACCCTTTGTCCTTTTAGAATTTTGCTGTACAGTGGCCCTTTTTGTTCTTTGCCTTGGGTTTCTCTGCCCTCCACTTTTCCTCATCTCCTTTCTGTCTTTTGCTTTTGCCTCCTTTTTGTTTCCCTCTGTCTCCCTGCATTGGTTCCCATCCCCCTGCCATATCAGTTTAAATCCTCCCCAACAGCACTAGCAAACACTCCCCCTAGGACATTGGTTCCGGTCCTGCCCAGGTGCAGACCGTCCGGTTTGTACTGGTCCCACCTCCCCCAGAACCGGTTCCAATGCCCCAGGAATTTGAATCCCTCCCTGTTGCACCACTGCTCAAGCCACGTATTCATCTGCAGTATCCTGCGATTCCTACTCTGACTATCACGTGGCACTGGTAGCAATCCCGAGATTACTACTTTTGAGGTCCTACTTTTTAATTTAGCTCCTAGCTCCTTAAATTCGTTTCGTAGGACCTCATCCCTCTTTTTACCTATGTCGTTGGTACCAATGTGCACCACGACAACTGGCTGTTCTCCCTCCCTTTTTAGAATGTCCTGCACCCGCTCCGAGACATCCTTGACCCTTGCACCAGGGAGGCAACATACCATCCTGGAGTCTCGGTTGCGGCCGCAGAAACGCCTATCTATTCCCCTCACCATTGAATCCCCAATCACTATTGCTCTCCCACTCTTTTTCCTGCCCTCCTGTGCAGCAGAGCCAGCCACGGTGCCATGAACTTGGCTGCTGCTGCCCTCCCCTGATGAGTCATCCCCCTCAACAGTACCCAAAGCAGTGTATCTGTGAGACCTCCTTAAATACCTGTGCTCCCAAGGGATTATGGGAATCTTGGGACTCCAGGGGATGAGCCCTCTGGTGAGTAAATACAAGTTTACGTATATAACACTATCCACTTAGAATATGCATCGACTACGACAAAAAACATCTTTCTTCGGAACGGGCCTGCAAAATCAATGTTGATCCTCGCATTGGTTTGGATGGCCACAACCAAAGACTCCAGGGGAGATTCCGCCGGTACTTTACTTAGCTGCCTGCAAGTATTGCACTAATGCACGTATGATTCCAGATCAGAGTCAATTCCAGGCCACCATTAATGAGACCTAGCAATGGATTTCATCATGACAATACTAGCATGAGTGCTATGAAATTCCCGTACAAATTTTTTCTACCTTTCTTAGGCATGATTACATGATTACCCCACAGTAAACAGTCTGACTGAATGGACAGCTCATCCTTGCGACGGTTGTAAGGTTTGGTGTCCTCACGCATCTCCAGAGGTATGGCAGACCAATCACCACTGAGTATACACTGTTTCACAACCGATAAAATAGGGTCATGGCTGGTCCAGATCCTAACTTGTTGAGCAGTGACAGGGGTTCCTTCACTCTCAAAAGCATCCATTACTAACAGTAGATCTGCAGATTGAGGCGTCGCCATCTCAGCTGTGGGTAAGGGCAGACGATTCAGTGCATCGGCACAATTCTCAGTACCAGGTCTATGACGGATGATGTAATCATAGGCAGACAATGTCAGCGCCCACCTTTGAATGCAGGATGATGCATTGGTATTAATACCTTTGTTTTCTGCAAAGAATGAAATGAGTGGCTTGTGATCCGTTTCCAGTTCAAAACGAAGACCAAACAGGTACTGGTGCATTTTCTTTAACCCCAAACACACAGGCCAAAGCTTCTTTCTCTACCATGCTGTAAGCTCTTTCCGCCTTTGACAAACTTCTCGAAGCAAACGCAACAGGTTGTAGCTTGCCCGATTCATTTGCTTGTTGGAGTACGCAGCCAACCCCATATGATGAAGCATCACAAGCCAATACAAGAGGCTTACACGGATCTTAATGAACAAGCAACTTGTTTGAACATAGCAGATTCTTGGCTTTCTTAAATGCTCTATCTTGAGACGCACCCCAGACCCAGTTGTCGCCTTTTCTTCGTAACACATGCAGTGGCTCTAGTAAGGTGCTCAATCTTGGTAAGAAATTACCAAAGTAGTTGAGTAGCCCAAGAAACGACTGCAGCTCCATCACATTCTGAGGCCTGGATGCATTTTTGATGGCCTCGGTTTTCGAATCACTGGGCCTGATGCCATCAGCAGCAATCTTCCTCCCGAGGAATTCGACTTCACGTGCCATGAATACACACTTCGAGCATTTCAGCCTGAGTCTCACTTTGTCCAGATGCTGAAGGACTTCTTCAAGATTGTTCAGATGTTCAGCAGTGTAGCGACCTGTGACCAGAATGTCATTTTGAAACATGACAGTTCTAGGAATGGACTTCAGTAAACTCTCCATATTCCTCTGAAATATGGCTGCAGCCGAACAAATCCCAAAGGACACTGTTGTAGAAAAACAGTCCTTTTTGGGTGTTGATGAGGGTGCGTTTCTTCGAAGTGTCGACAAGCTCCTGGGTCATATAGGCTGATGTTGGATCCAGTTTTGTGAACGACTTTCCACCAGCTAGCATGGCGAACAGGTCATCAGCCTTCGGTAATGGATACTGATCCTGTTTCGATAATCGGTTAATCGTAACCTTGTAGTCTCCACAAATCCTGACAGTGCCATCACTCTTCAACACAGGAACAATGGGATTAGCCACTCGTTAAACTCAACTGGTGATATGATCTCTTCACGCTGGAGTCTGTCAAGCTCAATTTCAACTTTCTCCCTCATCATATACAGAACAGACCAAGCTTTGTGATAGACAGGTCTTGCATTGGAGTCCAGGTGAATCTGCACCTTGGCTCCCGTAAAATTACCAATGCCCGGTTCAAACAAAGAAGAAAACTTTTTTAATACTTGAGCACTTATCCACCGAGGACAACATCTTGACATTCCAGTTCAGCTTGATTTTCTCGAGCCAACACTTCAATTGCTACACTGCCGAGCACCGGTATGAGTTCCTTAGTGTAAGTACGCAACCTGACATTGACTGGACTCCACTTCGGTTTCGCAGCCTTATTGTCCCACAGCTTGTCGAATGTCCTTTGGCTCATTATCGACTGGCTCGCACCCGTGTCCAGCTCCATTGATACAGGCACGCCATTCAGCTTCACATTAACGACTATCAGCTGGCTCTTGCTCAGGAACGAATACAGTCCATTCACTTCCTCCTCTGGTTGCGTATCCGGGCCATCACTGAACTGGTCCACATCAACCACATGGTGAGCTGCACCACGCTTGCTCAGTTGTGGACACATCCTGTGAAGATGCCCCACTTTCGAACATCCATTGCATGAAAATTGTCTAAACCGACACTGATGAAGCCAGTGATTGCCCCCACAACGCCAACAGGGTGAAATCTGGTTCGAACCAGTTGGCGGGCTATGAGCAACGGCAAGTTTCGCGTAAGCAGCTCTGCCCGAAGACAACGCTATCTTGTTTACAGTACTTGCCGTGGAACTCCGACTCGTCGATGATATCGGCCTCAAATTATCATCCGTCGTCATGCATGCCTGGGCAGTCGCGATGGCCTTTTTCAAATCCAGCGTCTCTGCAGCCAACAGCTTCCTGAGGATCGCATCATGGCTGATGCCTATCACGAAGACATCACTCAGCATGTCTTCCAACATGTTCCCGAACTTACACGGCTCAGCAAGACGTCGCAGGTCGGTGACAAATCCCGACACGACCTGGCCCTCAGCACAAACATGCATGTAGAAACAGTAGCGTGATATGATCCCCTCTTGTGGCTTCAGATGGTTACCCGCCAACGTACACAATTCCTCGTACCCTTTTTCCGCCGGACGTACAGGCGAGAGAAGATTCTTCTTAACGCCGTAAATTTTCGAACCACAAATGGTGACAACTGCCCTGCGCTTAACTGCGTAGGCCTCTGCCTCCATGCCGTTGCCCACAAAATACTGATCCAGCAGGTCGACAAAATCCGCCCAATCCTCGCCCTCCACGAATCTCTCCAGGATTCCAACTGTGCCCATTATGCATGCGAAGGTTCTTAAATTACCTCGTTGCCAATTGTAATGACTCAAGAGTCTGATTACTGTAAACTCACTCAGGTGCATCCTGATCCATCTTTATTCCAGCCCGAGAGTGCCTGCGTGACAGACACCCAGCTTATATGCAGGTGACCAAGCACAGATGCCACATGCGTACAGCCCAATGACCTCTGACCGCAGCTCCCTCTGGTGTTTGGTGACTCCCAAGCATTAATACATAACATTGGGGATGTAATGAGTTGGGTGGATAATGAGGAATCAGTGGATGTGGTGTATTTGGATTTCCAAAAGGCATTCGATAAGGTACCACATAAAAACTTACTGCACAGATAAGTGCTCACGGGGTTGGGGGTAATATATTAGCATGGATAGCGGATCGTCTAACAAACAGAAAACAGAGAGTCGAGATAAATGGGTCATTTTCCGGTTGGCAAATGATAACGAGCGGGGTGCCACAGGGATCAGTGCTGGGGCCTCACCTATTTACAATCTATATTAATGACTTGGATGAAGGGACCAAGTTTAATGTAGCCAAGTTTGCTGATGATACAAAGGTGGGTAGGAAAGCAGGTTGTGAGGATACAAAAAATCTGCAAAGGGATTTAGACAGGCTGAGTGGGTGGGCAACCATTTGGCAGATGGACTACAATGTGGGAAAGTGTGAGGTTATCCACTTTGGCAAGAAAAAAAATTATTTAAATGGAGAGAGATTACGGAGTACGGAGGGACCAGGGGTCCTTGTGCATGAAACACAAAAAGTTAGCATGCAGGTGCAGCAAGTAATCAGGAAGGCAAATGGAATGTTGGCCTTTATTGCAAGGGGAATGGAGCATAAAAGTAGGGAAGTCCTGCTACCACTGTACAGAGTATTGGTGAGGCCACACCCAGAGTACTGTGAATAGTTTTGGTCTCCTTATTTAAGGAGGGATATATTTGCATTGGAGGCAGTTCAGAGAAGGTTCACGAGGTTGATTGCTGAGTTAAAGGGGTTGACGTATGTAGAAAGTTTTTGGAGTTTAGAAGAATGAGGGGTGATCTTATTAAAATATATAAGATACTGAGGGGGCTTGACAGGGTAGATGCAGAGAGGATGTTTCCCCTCGTGAGTGAATCTAGAACTAGGGGGCATAGTTTCAGAATAAGGAGTCACCCATTTAGAACGGAGATGAGGAGAAATTTCTTCTTGGTCGTAAATCTGTGGAATTCTCTGCCCCAAAGAGCTGTGGAGGCTGGGTAATTGAATATATTTAAGGTGGAGATAGACAGATTTTTGAACAATAAGTGAGTGAATGATTATGGGGAGCAGGCAGGGAAGTGGAGCTGAGCCCAAGATCAGATCAGCCATGATCTTATTATATGTCGGAGCAGGCTCGAGGGGCCAAATGGCCTACTCCTGCTCCTATTTCTTTTTGTTCTTGTGTGTCCTGGCCAATATTTACCCCTCAATCAACATCACTAAAACATAATGGCCCAGAAATACCGGCCTCCCTGGATCCGCACGGAGTTTCTACGGACCTGAGAAGGCATCGGAAAAGCCGGTTTTCAGCGCACAACGCGCATGCGCTGAAAACCGGCTTTTCCAATCTGTCAAGTTTCTGGCTTGACAGATCTCGCACATATCTGGAGCGAGGACATTTGCAAGGGCAAGATTGCGGGATTTACGCAGAGCTTGCCCAACAAATGTCCTCAAAACGCTTGCGCCTGATAGCCTACTTTTACTGGCGTAAGAGTTTTAAAACACACAAAAACATTGTAAAATAAAATTTTAAAAACATGTTATTGTTAAAAACCCTCCCCACTACGATAAGTTTATTTTAAACCATAATTAAGAAAACTTTTTTAAAAATCGGAAAAATATATACTTTTTAAATACATAAATAACTTTAATTTAAATGTTTTAAAAATGTTGTGCATTTTTACTATCTTTTATGATTGCATATTAGTATTTTGGGTGCTGTTTCTTATTCATAATAATGGGAACTCCAACTTATGGATACGTTATGAATGAATACATACTTTAGCTGATTGGTTTCCCAGAGCCATGTAACTCCAGCTCCAGGCCTGCGCATGTTCCAACGTGAACGCGCTCCGTTGCGCAAGAAGAGGAGGCCTCGACTCCGGGATCTCTGACGAGCATTCAACCAAAAGGTAGGTGCGCATCTTCAGTCCTATTTTTAGTTGAATGCCCGCGAGAAGAAGAAACTGAGATTTCTGGGCCCTTATCTGGTCATTATCATATTGCTGTTTTTTGGGAGCTTGCTGTGCGCAAATTGGCTGCCACGTTTCCTACATTACAACAGGATTGGACAGGTTAGATGCAGGAAGAATGTTCCCGATGTTGGGGAACTCCAGAACCAGAAGTCACAGTCTAAGGAAAGGGGTAAGCCATTTAGGACCGAGGATGAAGAGAATTGTGAACCTGTGGAATTCTCTACCACAATGTTGTTGAGGCCAGTTTGTTCAATATATTCAAAAGGGTGTTAGATGTGGCCCTTACAGCTAAAGGGATCAAGGGGTATGGAGAGAAAGCAGGAATAGGGTACTGAAGTTTCATGATCAGCCATGATCATATTGAATGGTGGTGCAGGCTCAAAGGGCCGAATGACCTGCTCCTGCACCTATTTTTCTATGAATACACTTCAATTAGTACTTCATTGGCTGTATAGCGCTTTGAATCATCCGGTGGTCGTGAAAGATGCTCTATAAATGTATGTCTTCTCTTCTTAGGCAGTCCCCCGGAGTCGAGGATGACTTGCTTCCATACTAAGATGCGTTCTAAGGTGACTGATGAGACCGATGCAGGATCTACAATCTCTGTCACAGTTGGGGCAGATGGTGGTTGGAGGGATGGGTAGATGGGGTGCTTGATTTGTCGTACGCTTCTTCCGCTGTTTGTGCTTGGCTTCCGTGGGCTCCCGGCGAAGAGACTCAAAGTGCTCGCCGCCGCCTTGGATGCTTCTCCTCCACTTTGAGCGGTCTTGGGTCAGAGATTCCCAAGAGTCAGTGGGGATGCTACATTTTTTCAAGGAGGCTTTGAGAATGTCCTTGAAGCATTTTCTCTGCCTTCCTGGGACTCGCCTGCCGTGACGTAGCTCGGAGTCGAGTGCTTGTTTCTGGAGTCTAGTATCGGGCATGCAGACAATGTGGCCCGTCCATCAGAGCTGATCGAGCGTTGTCAATCGTCTTTCTCCCCCCCCCCCCCCCCCCTCCCCCTCCCCCCCCCCCAGCAGCGGTTGATGAGCTCCTCCCAGGGTCGCAATGCGGATTCCGCCCACGAAGGGGCGGGCACAACGGACATGATCTTCATCACACAACAAATCGAAGAAAAATGTAGGGAGCAGCATCAACCTCTTTTTCTATGTCATTTTATGTTAAAACATCAGGTGGTATGGATGACTAGGCTTCCACTTCCCTGACCTCTACTTAACCAAAATATTCCAGCCAAACTCTGTGATCATACACAGTCCCCAAATGTGGATAACATTAAGAACATAAGAAGTAGGAGTAGGGCAATTGGCCCCTCGAGCCTGCTCCGCCATTCAATAAGATCATGACTGATCTGATCATGGACTCAGCTCCACTTCCCTGCCTGCTCCCCACCCCATAACCCTTTACTCCCTTATCGCTCAAAAATCTGACTATCTCCACCTTAATTCAATGACCCAGCCTCCACAGCTCTCTGAGGCAAAGATTTACATAGATTTACATCATGGTAGTCCTTCATTAGGATACCATGTACTATCGTGAATGAGCAGCCTACGTCCCATAACTCCCTTATGTGCATAATATTCATCGAGAGCGTGTGAAGGTAAAGGGACAATTGATCTACATCACCAGTCACTGCATAATCGGACGTCTCGTACCTTACTAGCTCACAAGGTTTCCCAGTTTGCTTTGCAGGATTTCTAAGAGGCAACAGTGGTTTACCTTGTGGACTGACTTGCTACATTTGAAATACCGTCATCTCATTGTTTTCAGATCTCTGACTTCTGCTCGGCTGCCCACCCTCTGGCCTCAACCAGGGTGGTTTCAGCAACTGCCTTGCTAAGTGTTTCACCCGTGAACATTGTGACTGCTGATCTGGGCTCACAAGACCATGAAATGATCAACACATGTGCGTCACTGCTAGAGAGTTTTACACTCCAGATCATGTAACCAGATTTTTATTGTTGGAGCTATTTGGGAAATCTGCCCCTTAGCATTAAATGGCAAAGACCTTTGTAGTCTGTTAGCTTTAATTTTACAGCCAAATCTTCATGTCTCCGAACTGAATAACCATGTCTCTGTAAGAACTTGCTTAGTTTCTTAAATTTCTGACTACTTTTCAGGTATTTAATCGTAATCCCTGAGAATAACACATTTTACAATTTCATAATCTATACGATTGGCAGGGTTGACAAGATAATACAACACACCAAGAACAATTATCAGATTATTTTTGTCTTTTGTCTCCTTCCTTACATGATTATACTGCTTGAGGAAGAGTTCATAGAGTGTATACTTGATAGTTTCCTTGAACAGTACATTGCGGAACCAACGAGGGAGCAGGCTATCTTAGTTCTGGTACTGTGTAATGAGACAGGATTAATAAACGATCTCCGAGTAAAGGATCCTCAATGGTTGAATTTCAAATTCAGTTGGAGGGTGAGAAAGTTGGATCTCAAACCAGTGTCCTAAGCTTAAATAAAGGAGACTACAAAGGTATGAAGGCAGAGTTGGTTAAAGTGGACTGGGAAAATAGATTAAAGTTTGGACGGTTGATGAGCAGTGGCAGACATTAAAGGAGATATTTCATAACTCGCAACAAAAATATATCCCAATGAGAAGGAAAGACTGTAAGAGAAGGGATAACCATCCGTGGCTAACTAAGGAAATAAGGGATGGTATCAAATTGAAAACAAGGTCATACAAAGTGGCCAAGACTAGTGGGAGGCCAGAGGATCGGGAAACTTTTTAAAAGCCAGCAAAGAACGACTAAAAAAAATAATAGAAAGGGAAGATAGATTATGAAAGTAAACTAGTACGAAATATAAAAACAGGTAAGAGTTTTTACAGGTACATAAAAAGGAAAAGAGTGACTAAAGTAAATGTTGGTCCACTAGAGGATGAGACTGGGGAATTAATAATGGGGGAACAGGGAAATGGCAGAGACTTTGAACAAATATTTTGTATCGGCCTTCACAGTAGAAGACACAAAAAACATCTCAATAGTGGATAATCAAGGAGCTATAGTGAGGAACTTAATAAAATGACTATCACTAAAAAAGTAGTACTCGGTAAAATAATAGGACTAAAGGCGGACAAGTCCCCTGGACCTGATGACTTGCATCCTACAGTCTTAAAAGAAGTGGCTGCAGAGATGGTGGATGCATTGGGTGTAATCTACCAAAATTCCATGGATTCTGGGGAGGTCCCAGCAGATTAGAAAACCGCAAATGTAACGCCCCTATTTTTTTTAAAAAAGGAGGCAGACAGAAAGCAGGAAACTCTCGACCAGTTAGCCTAACATCTGTCGTTGGGGAAAATGCTGGAGTCCATTATTAAAGAAGCAGTAGCAGGACGTTTGGAAAAACATAATTCAATCAAGCAGAGTCAGCATGATTTTAATGAAGGGAAATCATATTTGACAAATTTACTGGAGTTCTTTGAGGATGTAACGAGCAGGGTGGATAAGGGGGAACCAGTGGATGTGGTGTATTTGGATTTTCAGAAGGCATTCAATAAGGTGTCTCAGAAAAGTTTACTGCACAAGATAAAAGTTCACGGGGTTGGGGGTAATATATCAGCATGGATAGAGGATTGGCTAACTGACAGAAAACAGAGAGTCGGGAAAAATGGGTCATTTTCCGGTTAGCAAACAAGTGGGTGCCGCAGGGATTAGTCCTGGGGTCTCAACTATTTACAATCCATATTAATGAGTTGGATGAAGGGACCAAATGTAATGTAGCCAAGTTTGCTGATGATACAAAGATGGGTGGGAAAGCAAATTGTGAGGAGGACACAAAAGTCTGCAAAGGGATATAGACAGACTAAGTGAGTGGGAAAAGATGGAGTATAATGTGGGAAAATGTTAGTTTATCCACTTTGGCAGAAAATATAGAAAAGCAAATTCTACTTTAAAGAGAGAAAAATTGCACAGAGGAATCTAGGGGGTCCTTGTGCATGAAACACACACAAAGTTGGTATGCAGATACAACAAGTAATCAGGAAGGCAAATGGAATGTTGTCCTTTATTTCAAGTGGATGGAGTATAAAAGCAGAGAAGTACTGCTGCAACTATATAGGGTATTGGCGAGGCCACATCTAGAGTACTACGTACAGTTTTGATCTCTGTATTTAAGGAAGGATATACTTGCATTGGAGGCTGTTCAGAGAAGGTTCACTAGGTTGATTCCGGAGATGAGGGGGTTGACTTATGAAGATAGGCTGGGCCTGTACTCATTGAAGTTCAGAAGAATGAGAGGTGATCATATCAAAACATATAAGAAACTGAGGGGGCTCGACAAGGTAGATGCAGAGAGGATATTTCCACTCATAGGGTGATATGTCCTTACTGTACAGTATAAATGCACACAAGGCCCACACTTGAGACAAGGTCACTCTGTGACCTGTTACCTTTATTACCAAGACCTCAAGTGATGAAGGTGGGTGGAGCTTCCCCTTTTATACCTGAAAGTTCAGGTTAGGAGTGTCTCCCACAAGTTCACCCCTTGTGGTCAATGTTCTCAAAGTGTACAACTTAGGTCAGCTTATACATGGGTTGCAATGATAGTTGAATACATGACATAGGGGAAACTAAAATTAGTCTCCGAATAAGAGGCCGCCCATTTAAAACTGAGATGAGGAGGAATTTTTTCTCTGAGGGTTGTAAATCTGTGGAATTCTCTGCCCCAAAGAGCTGTAGAGGCTGGGTCATTGAATATATTTAAGGGGGAGATAGACAGATTTTTGACGATCAGGGAATAAAGGGTTATGGGAGTGGGCAGGGAAGTGGAGCTGAATCCATGATCAGATCAGCCATGATCTTATTAAATGGCGGAGCAGGCTCGAGGGGCCAAATGGCCTACTCCTGCTCCTATTTCTTATGTTCACACATTCTACTGTAATTTGTACAGATAAGCGGTCAGCCATTTAGGACTGAGATGAGGAGAAATTTCTTCAGTCGGCGTTGTGAATGTTAGGTATTCTCGACCCAAGAGGGCTGTGGATGCTCAGGATGCTCCTGCTCATTCTTATGTATTGTTATTGTTGTTTGTACAGCTGCTTTTACTTATGTGAATAACTATTTATTTATACTGGCTAATCATGCCAAGAAACACAAGAGGCTGGGCTTTTGGTTGTGTATAGGCTCTGTTAGCAGCCAGACAGAGCGTTAATGCGAGTGTTAGGGCTTAGTGACTGGGCGCGCAGCTTTCAATGCCCCGATGAAAAATTCATTTAAGGCTTACTGGGGGCGCAAACCATTAGCACCTAGCTGTTGACGATCTCTCCGATCAACCAAGTGAGCCTTCTCTAAATAGCCTCAGAGGAACCGAGGGTTAGTAAGTAGTAATCAAGGAGGTCTTCCTGTGCTAAATGGTATATACTTTAATGCAAGGAGTATAGCGAATAAGACAGATGAGCTAAGAGCACAGGTGGACACTTGGGAGTATGACATTATAGCCATTACAGATACATGGCTGAAAGAGGGGCAGGTTTTGCAGATCAATATTCCTGGCTACAGGATTTTTAGACAAGACAGAGAGGGGGGTAAAAAGGGAGCGGGGTCGCGGTATTGATTAAAGAAACTATTGCAGTGAGGACGGATGATATGTTAGAGGGATCATCAAATTAGGCCATGTGGGCTGAATTGAAAAATAAAAAAGGGGCGATCACACAGCTGGGCGTGTATTATAAATCCCCAAACAGTGGAAGGGAGATAGAGGAACAAATATGTTGGCAAATTTTTGGGTTTAGCAGCTTTGAAAGTAGATAAGTTCCCAGGCCCGGATGAAATGCATCCCAGGTTGTTGAGCTAAGTTAAAGAGGAAATAACAGAGGCCTTGACCATCATTTTCCAGTCCTGGTTGGATTTGGGCATGGTGCTGGAGGACTGCTAATGTGGTACCCTTGTTTAAGAAGGGAGAAAGGGATAGGCCGAGTAATTGCAGACCTGTCAGCCTAATCTCAAGTGGTGGGAAAATTATTGGAAAAAATACTGAAAGACAGGATAAATCTACATTTGGAAAGGCAAGGATTAATTAGGGACAGTCAGCACGGATTTGTTAAGGAAAGATTGTGTTTGACTAACCTGGTTGAATTTTTTGAGGTCGTAACCAGGAGGTTCGATGGGGGTAGTGCGTACGATGTAGTATATATGCATTTCGCAAAGCTTTTGATAAGGTCCCACATGGTAGACTGGTTACGAAGCTTAAAGCCCATGGGATCCAGGGCAAAGTGGTAAGTTGGATCCAAAATTGGCTCAGAGGGAGGAAGCAAAGGGTAATAGTTAATGGATATTTTTGTGACTGGAAGGATGTTTCCAGTGGGGTTCTGCAAGGATCAGTACTGGGTCACTTGTTTTTTTATGGTTGACAAAAATGATCTAGATTTGAATATAAGGGATATGATTAAGAAGTTTGATCGGCTGTGTGGTTGATAATGAAGAAGAAAGCTGCGGACTGCAGGAAGATATCAATCTACTGGTCAGGTGGGCAGAGCAACGGCAAATGGAATTTAATTTGGAGAAGTATGAGGTAATGCACTTGAGGAGGGCTAATAAGGAAAGAGTATACACCTTAAGCGGCAGGCCACTTAATAGTGTAGATGAACACAGTGACCTCGGAGTGCTTGTCCATAGATTCCTGAAAGTAGCAGGCCAAGTGGATAAGGTGATTAAGAAGGCACACTGAATGCTTGCCTTTATTGGCCGAGGCATAGATTACCAGAGTAGGGAGATTATGCTTAAATTGTTTAATACTCTGGATAGGCCACAGCTGGCCTACTGCGTGCAGGGCAAAGTGGCAAGTTGGATCCAAAATTAGCTTCGAGGTAGGAAGCAAAGGGTAATGGTTGATGGATATTTATAGGAAGGACGTGATTGCACTAGAGAGGGTGCAGAGGAGATTTACGAGCATGCTGCCTGGAATGGAGAATCTTAGCTATGAGGACAGATTGGATAGGCTGGGTTTGTTCTCATTGGAACAGAGGAGGTTGAGAGGAGACCTAATTGAGGTGCACAAAATTTTGAGGGGCCTGGATATAGTGGATAGCAAGGGCCTATTTCCATTGGTGGAGGGGTCAATTACGAGGGGGCATAGTTTTAAGGTGGTTGTTGGAAGGTTCAGAGGGGATTTGAGGGGTGGGGGGCTTCTTCACGTAGAGGGCTGTATGAGTCTGGAACTCACTGCCTGGAAGGATAGTGGATGCAGAAACATTCACCACATTTAAAAGGTGCTTGGATGGGCACATAAAGTGCCGTAACCTGCAGGTTTACGGATCTAGAGCTGGTAATTGGGATTAGACTGGATAACCTCTTGTTGGCTGGCGCAGATACGATGGTAAGTACTACAGGGAATCGAATACGGCCAGGGTGATGATCTGGACTAGTTTCGATCGTCTGGATGGGTTGGAGAGGAATTTTCCCAGATTTTTCTCCCTAAATTAGCCTGGGTTTTTAATCTTGTTTTTACCTCTCCCAGGAGATCACATGGCTCTGGTTGGGGTGGAGTGTAGAATGTTTCAGTGTAAGGTGTGTTGCAGTTGTGTGGGGCGGACTGGTTGGGCTGGGTGCTCTTTACCTTTCTGTCATTGTTCATAGGTTTATATGTAACCTTCAGGGCTGCTGACCGAGGGCCGTGTGGCTTTTTGTCAGCCAGCATGGACACAATGGGCCGAAATGGCCTCCTTCTGCGCTGTAAATTTCTATGTTTCTATGCTTGCCTTTATTGGCCAAGGCATAGAATACAAGAGCAGGGAAGGTTATGCTTAAATTGTATAATAATCTGGTTTGGTCACAAATGGAGTACCGTATGTGGTTCTGGTCGCCGTATTATAGGAAGTATGTGATTGCACTCTGGTGCAGAGGAGATTTACTAGGATGCTCCTGGAATAGAGAATCTTAGTTATGAGAACAGATTTGATAGGCTTGGTTTCTTCTCATTGGAACAGAGGAGGTTGAGAGGAGACCTCATTGAGATGTACAAAATTTTGAGGGGCCTGGATATAGTGAATAGCAAGGGCCTATTGGTGGAGGGGTCAATTATGAGGGGGCATAATTTTAAGGTGGTTGGTGGAAGGTTCAGAGAGGATTTGAGGGGAGGCTTCTTCACGCAGAGAGTTGTGGGGGTCTGGAACTCACTACCTGGAAGGCTGGTGGATGCAGAAAACCTCACCACATTTAAAAGGTGCTTGGATGGGCACTTGAACATAAGAACATATGAAACAGGAACAGGAGTAGGCCATACGGTCCCTCGAGCCTACTCCGCCATTCAATAAGATCATGACTGATCTGATCATGGACTCAGCTCCAGTTCCCCGTCCGCTCCCCATAACCCCTTATCCCCGTATCGCTCAAGAAACTGTCGATTTCTGTTTTAAATGTATTCAATGTCCCAGCTTCCACAGCTCTCCGAGGCAACAAAGTCCACAGATTTACAACCCTCTGAGAGAAGAAATTCCTCCTCATCTCTGTTTTAAATGGGCGGCCCCTTATTCTAAGATCATGCCCTCTAGTTTTAGTCTCCCACATCAGTGGAGACATCCTCTCTACATCCACCTTGTCAAGCCCCCTCATAATCTTATACGATAAGATCATCTCTCATTCTTCTGAACTCCAATGAGTAGAGGCCCAACCTACTCAACCTTTCCTCCTAAGTCAACCCCCTCATCCCCGGAATCAACCGAGTGAACCTTCTCTGAACTGCCTCCAAAGCAAGTATATCCTTTTGTAAATATGGAAACCAAAACAGCACTCAGTATTTCAGGCGTGGCCTCACCAATACCTTGTATAGCTGTAGCAAGACTTCCCGGCTTTTATACTCCATCCCTTTTGCAATAAAGGCCAAGATTCCATTGCTGTACCTGCACACTATCCTTTTGTGTTTCATGCACAAGTACCCCCAGGTCCTGCTGTACTGCGGCACTTTGCAATCTGTCTCCATTTAAATAATAACTTGCTCTTTGATTTTTTTCTGCCAAAGTGCACTTTCCAACATTATACTCCATCTGCAAAATTTTTGTCCACTCACTTAACCTGTCTATGTCCTTTTGCAGATTTTTTGTGTCCTCCTCACACATTGCTTTTCCTCTTTGAAGTGCTGCAACTTGCAGGGTTACGGACCTAGAGCTGGTAAGTGGAATTAGACTGGATAATCTCTTGTTGGCTGGCGCAGATACGATGGTAAGGACTGCAACAAATCGAATTCAGCCAGGGTGATCTCCTCGAGTAGTTTCGATCGCCTGGATGGGTCGGAGAGGAATTTTCCCAGATCATTCTGCGCTGTGGATTTCAATGTTTCTATGATGTATTCCAGGTGCAATGCGCACGCTTGTGCCCCAGTCGGTAAATTCGCTGCGTGAGCCTCATTGAGCGCCCACCAATAAAAATGCCTGGAAAAAGAATCGTTAACTGGTGGCCACTTAAAAGGATGAGGAAGCGCTTCCCTCCGAAGTCACAGCCAGTGCAATGTTTCCACACAGCACGATGTATGAGCCTCCAAGTTTGGAGCGGCAGACAGACAATATAAGAGGTTGAAAACGAATGATTTTGAAAACTTTTAATGTGTCCCTTACTATGTCACGTCATTAAGACTCGGCTTTTCCAAGTATCTGATTCGGAGTTCCACGCATGCACAATGGGTCTGCAAAATGGACTGACCAAACTTTTGTTATTGCCCCCTCACCCCCCAGCTCTCGTGTGCAACGGCTGATTTATGACCCCTGTCAGCTCTTCGACCGATTCTGATGAATTTCTGGGCAGGAGGCGCAAACTTTTTCAAGGCGCTAAAAGTACCGCCCCCTCTGGATTAACGCCGCAAAGCAGACGCGACCGAATTTCTCCCCTTGGGTCTCTGAATGGTTTGACTGTGGTTATATCAAGGTACATAAGTTATTGAAAGTTGGCATGCAGGTACAGTAGGTGATGAAGGCAGCAAATAGCATGTTGGCCTTCATAGCGAGAAGATTTGAGTCTAGGAGCGGGGAGGTCTCACTGCAGTTGTACAGGGCCTTGGTGAGACCACACCTTGAATATTGTGTTCAGTTTTGGTCTCCTAATCTGAGGAAGGACATTCTTGCAATTGAGGGAGTGCAGCGAAGGTTCACCAGACTGATTCCCGGAATGGCAGGACTGACATATGAAGAAAGATTGTATCGACTAGGCTTATATTCACTGGAATTCAGAAGACTGAGAGGGTATCTCATAGAAACATAAAATTCTGTCGGGATTGGACAGGTTAGATGCAGGAAGAATGTTCCCGATGTTGGGGAAGTCCAGAACCAGAGGTCACAGTCTTAAGAGTAAGGAGTAAGCCATTTCGGACTGAGATGAGGAGAAACTTCTTCACTCAGAGAATTGTGAACCTGTGGAATTCTCCACACAGAAAGTTGTTGAGGCCAATTCGTTGGATATATTCAAAAAGGAGTTAGATGTGGCCCTTACGGTTAAAGGGATCAAGAGGTATGGAGAGAAAGCAGGAATGGGGTACTAAAGTTGCATAATCAGCCATGATCATATTGAATGGTGGTGCAGGCTCGAAGGGCCGAATGGCCTACTCCTGCACCTATTTTCTATGTTTCTATGCAGTCCAACCACGCTTTCAAAGCACTTCCCTACAAGGAGGATGGGGAGAATTGGTGGGAGTGTCAACCCTAGACATGGGCCTGAATTTACTTGCCGTTGAGCATATCATCAATTTTGTAGGTAGATTCTTGGATGGGAGCACTGTAATTTCCATCACGATTTAGGGCCTTTCATGTATGCATTCGCTGATCCTGCAGGGCCACATATTAGAATGAAGAGGAATGGCATTGGAACCCCCAAATCTTGTGACAGGGTCACCCATTGCACTAATGGTAATAAATGATGGGTTAATTATGTTCAAAGTCAAACAGCATACTGACTTGGACATATCATCATTCCTTCATCTTGGCTCGTCAAAATTCCTATAATTCCCTTCCATCTTGGCAGTACCACAAAGACTGCAATATCTTAAAATTAAACCTTCATCTATGCCGTTGTTACCTCTAGATTTGACTATTCCAATGTACTCCTGGTCGGTCTCCCATAGAAACATAGAAAATAGGTGCAGGAGTAGGCCATTCGGCCCTTCGAGCCTGAACTCTACCGTTCAATATGATCATAGCTGATCATGCAACTTCAGTACCCCATTATTGCTTTCTCTCCATACCCCTTCATCCCTTTAGCCGTAAGGTCCACATCTAACTCCCTTTTGAATATATCTAACGAACTGGCCTCAACAATTTTCTGTGGTAGAAAATTCCACAGGTTCACAATTCTCTGAGTGAAAAAGTTTCTCCTCATTTTGGTCCCAAATGGCTTACCCCTTATCCTTCGACTGTGATCCCTGGTTCTGGACTTCTTCAACATTGGGAACATTCTTCCTGCATCTAACCTATCCAATCCTGTCAGAATTTAATATGTTTCTACGAAATCCCCTCTCTTCTAAATTCCAGTGAATATAAGCCTAGTCGATCCAGTATTTTTTCATATGTCAGTCCTGCCATCCTGGGAATCAGTCTGGTGAACCTTCGCTGCACTCCCTCAATAGCAAGAATGTCCTTCCTCAGATTAGGAGACCAAAACTGTACACAATATTCAAGGTGTGGCCTCACCAAGGCCCTGTACAACTGCAGTGAGACCTCCCTGCTTCTATACTCAATTCCTCTCACTATGAAGGCCAATATACAATTTGCTGCCTTCACCGCCTGCTGTCCCTGCATGTCAACTTTCAATGACTGATGTACTATGACACCCAGGTCTCGTTGCAGCTCCCCTTTTCCTAAACTGTCACCATTCAGATAATATTCTGCCTTCCTGTTTTTGCCACCAAAGTGGATAACCTCACTTTTATTTACATTATATTGCATCTGCCATGCATTTGCCCACTCACCTAACCTGTCCAAATCACCCTGCAGCCTCTTAGCGTCCTCCTCACAGCTCACACCGCCACCCAGCTCAGTGTCATCTGCAAACTTGGAGATATTACATTCAATTCCTTTGTCTAATGTATTATTAATGTATATTGTAAATAGCTGGGGGCCCAGCACTGAACCGTGCAGTACCCCACTAGTCACTGCCTGCCATTCTGAAAAGAACCCGTTTATTCCTACTCTTTGCTTCCTGTCTGCCAACCAGTTCTCTATCCTTGTCAATACATTACCTCCAACTGTGCTTTAATGTTGCACACTAATCTCTTGTGTGGGACCTTGTCAAAAGCCAAATACAACACATCCACTGGTTCTTTCTTGTCCACTCTACTAGTTACATCCTCAAAACATTCTAGAAGATTTGTCGAGCATGATTTCCCTTTCATAAATCCATGCTGACTTGGTCTGATCCTGTCGCTGCTTTCCAAATGCGCTGCGATTACATCTTTAATAATTGATTCCAACATTTTCCCCACTGCTGATGTCAAGCTAACCGGTCTATAATTCTCTGTTTTCTCTCTCCTTTTTTATATAAAGTGGGGTTACATTAGCTACCCTCCAATCCATAGGAACTGATCCAATGTCTATTGACTGTTGTAAAATGCATCCACTATTTCTCAGGCCGCTTCCTTAAGTACTCTGGGATGCAGACTATCAGGCCCTGGGGATTTATCGGCCTTCAATCCCATCAATTTCCCTAACACAATTTCTTGACTAATAAGGGTTTCCTTCAGTTCCTCCTTATCGCTTGACCCTCTGTCCCCTAGTATTTCCGGAAGGTTATTTGTGTCTTCCTTAATGAAGACAGAACCAAAGTATGTGTTCAATTAGTCTGCCATTTCTTTGTTCCCCATGATAAATTCACCTGATTCTACCCTCTGTAAACAAGAGATCATACAAAACTCGCACGAAATCCAGTTCATCCATCACCCCGATGTTCGCTGACCGACATTGGCTCCCGGTTAAGCAATGCCTCGATTTCCAGATTTTCAGCCTTATTCTCCCCCGCCCCTGCAGATATCTGTGCTCCTCCAGTTCTGGCCTCTTGTGCATCTCTGATTATAATCGCGCTACCATTGGGGCCCTGCCTTCAACTGTCAAGGCCCGAAGCTCGGCGATTCCCTCCCTCAACCTTTCTGCTTCTCTAACCTCCTTCAAGACACTACTTAAAACCTACCTCTTTGACGAAGCTTTTGGTCACCTGTTCGAATATCTCTTTATTTGGCTCGGTGTGTCGAAGGATAAGGGGTAAGCCATTTAGGACTGAGATGAGGAGAAACTTCTTCACTCAGAGAGTTGTTAACCTGTGGAATTCCCTACCGCAGAGAGTTGTTGAAGCCAGTTCGTCAGATATATTCAAGAGGGAGTTAGATATGGCCCTTACGGCTAAAGGGATCAAAGGGGTATGGAGAGAAAGCGGGAAAGGGGTACTGAGGTAAATGATCAGCCATGATCTTATTAAATGGTGGTGCAGGCTCGAAGGGCCGAATGGCCTACTCCTGCACCTATTTTCTATGTTTCTATGTGTCAAATTTTGTTTGATAACGCTGCTGAGAATGTTTTACTACGTTAAAGGCGCTATCAAGTTATTGTCTGCGGTAAAGGTGCTGTGGTGAGATGTTGTACGGGGTAAAAGTGCAGCGGTGAAATGCTGTGAGGGGTCAAAGTCCTGCGGGTGTGCGATGCTTTTCCGATAGACGGCAGCAGCGGAGGAGGTTGCGCGTTCTGCGGTGGAAGTCGCGCTTCGCACAGGTGAGCTCTTTGGTCGTTACCTGGCTCAGTGGCGGGTGAGAGAGAGCGAGAGAGGGGGGGGGGCAATGACAATACCCGGATGCCAGAGGCAAGCAACAGCGCGAGCTGGAGTCAGTGCGTGAAGAGACAGGGCGAGCGGGTAAGGAGCGCGCGACACCCCGCTCCCAGCAACGGCTCGGCGTTCCACCGCGGCTCGCGCGGGGACTCTGGCCCAAGGGTCAATGTGAGAGAGGGGGGTCCCCTCGGAGGGTCAGTGTGAGGGAGGGAGGGAGGGGGGGGCCCTCGGAGGGTCAGTGTGAGGGAGGGCCCTCGGAGGGTCAGTGTGAGGGAGGGAGGGAGGAGGGGGGGGCCCTCGGAGGGTCAGTGTGAGGGAGGGAGGGAGGGGGGGGCCCTCGGAGGGTCAGTGTGAGGGAGGGAGGGGGGCCCCCTCGGAGGGTCAGCGTGAGGGAGGGGGGGGCCCCCTCGGAGGGTCAGTATGAGGGGGGGGGCCCTCGGAGTGTCAGTGTGAGGGAGGGGAGGTCCCCTCGGAGGGTCAGTGGGGGATGTGTGGGGGGGCGGGGGAGGAAGCTGCAAGGCTCCGGCTACCACATCCACCGTGGGTGAGTCGCATCTTTTTTTCTCTAGGTAACTGACAGTGCTCCAGTTTTCAGACTACTGAATAATCAACTCGGACGGTTTAATTTTTCGATTTCTTCCTGGGAGCCGCAGAATAGAGATGGAGGGGATGGTCAGTCTGAGTAACGGCATGGCCTATGTGTCGGTTTGCCTGTGTGTGTTGTGAATGCTGTCCGCAGGGAGCTGCTTTCTGTGTGATTCTTGCAGCAGCCGCAGCCATCTGTGCCGCCCGGGAGCTGCCCGTGCCGTTTCTCATTGCGCGCTTTGATTCTACAAATGGTTTAATTTGGTCCGTCTCACTGCGCGTGTTTCCACTTCCCCGGTCCCTCTCCCGGTCTCCCCCTTTTCTCGTCCTCTCTCCCCCTTTTCTCGCCCTCTCTCCGTCTCTTTCCCCCCCCCCTCGGTCTCTTTCCCCCCCCCCCCTCGGTCTCTTTCCCCCCCCCCCCCCTCGGTCTCTTTCCCCCCCCCACCCCCCTCGGTCTCTTTTCCCCCCCCACCCCCCTCGGTCTCTTTCCCCCCCACCCCCCTCGGTCTCTTTCCCCCCCACCCCCCTCGGTCTCTTTCCCCCCCCACCCCCTCGGTCTCTTTCCCCCCCACCCCCCTCGGTCTCTTCCCCCCCCCCCCGGTCTCTTTTCCCCCCCCCCCTCGGTCTCTTTCCCCCGTCTCTTCCCCCCCCAACCCTCGGTGTCTCTTTTTCCCCCCCTCCAACCCCCCCTCGGTGTCTCTTTTCCCCCTCCCCCTCGGTGTCTCTTT
This sequence comes from Pristiophorus japonicus, assembly GCF_044704955.1. Lineage (NCBI taxonomy): Eukaryota > Metazoa > Chordata > Chondrichthyes > Pristiophoridae > Pristiophorus > Pristiophorus japonicus. The sequence goes on from NC_091985.1 coordinate 27,529,748, forward strand.
CCCCCCTCCCCCTCGGTGTCTCTTTCCCCCCTCCCCCTCGGTGTCTCTTTCCCCCCTCCCCCTCGGTGTCTCTTTCCCCCT